>NC_081570.1:68012869-68312869 GCF_022355385.1 Mustela nigripes
AAAGAAAGAAAGAAAGAAAGAAAGAAAGAAAGAAAGAAAGAAAGAAAGAAAGAAAAGAAAAACCACCCAGTCTTCTTACAGTTGAAGGAATTCAGAAGCTCAATTAGTGATGGGAGAAGGGAAAACGAAGAGGTAGAAGGAAGAGGCTAGGTTTCCTGTCCCTAGTAGAGGTCCTGGTGTGGGCAGACTTGAGTTAGGGAAGAGAAAGGAGTTCTGAATTGGATGTGAAAGAAACATTTTGGCTTGCACAGTACTGTACTTTTTAATAGCTGAAAGTGACATGTCTAATTCATGTAAAAGCAAAAAAACCTATGGAATATGTCTGAGTTCTGAAGCAGTAAAAGACCTATTATATTTCTTATCTGTCTCCCCATTAGAATTTAAGCTCCAAGAAGGCAGGGTTACTGTGTCTGTTCTGTTTTATTTTCATTTGCTTAACCTAAGGGACCTAAAATAGTATCTGGTCACATAGTAGATATGCAATAAATATGGGTTGAATGGATGAATAAATTGGAGAGAAAATGCTTCCTTTTGTACTTATAGAGTTTTGCACATTCAATAAACTCAACACTTGGGCTAAGAAGCAATGCCTGTGTCATTTAATGAGCATGAAGTTGCTGGTGGATAAGGGGAGGGATTGCTGGTCAGTTCAGCAAGTGCAGTCCATTTCAGAAATTACAGAGAATAGTCAAATCACTGCATGATGCTCTATCAAGAACTCTTGTAAATTTTCCTTACCAACACTCTCACATTAAGGCTGGTGGTGCTTAAAATATTTCCAGTATTTTAGAGTTATTGAACTTCTTTCAGTCAGTAAGATCCCTTGTGAAATTTCTTCTATCATTCATGGCCAATTACCTTTGTTTTTTCAATTACTGGTCATTTTGTTTGAGATTGAGTTTTGAGTATGATGAACACTTTTCATCATTATTTTATGTAGATTCAAGGAACAGTGAGAAAGATTGTAACTTTGACGAAGATAGATGCTGCCACCTGCACGCTTCCTAACCTTCTCTAACAAAGCACCTTGTTAGATAGTATGTGATTGCTGCCCTGAGGACCAGGGCCTTAAAGCAATCAGCATCAGCGTGCTGGGCTCTTAGGTTTCTAAGACTTTAGTGCTCTATTTCGTCCGTTTTCTGGAACTCATGGACATCAGTTTTTGTACTTCAAAGTCAATAAGGGTATGATAAAACTCTAAACTTCTAGTTGAAAAAAGTTTGTGCCTGAACAGTTTTGAAAAATATATTTATGGGCATAAAAATATACTCATATTCTATTCACAGCTATTATATCTCAAAGTATACCAAAAATGGTGACGATTGTTTTACCTGGGTGTGGGTACTTAGCTAAAAATACGTGTGCACAGTCAGCCCCTACCTCAAGCTCAGGTTGACCATCACAGTTTCCATGACTTTGGTCCATGTCCTGATACCGCTTTCCCTTTCTTCCTTGCCCGACAACTTTGTTCAAAGGCCACAACTTGCCTTTAAGCTATATAGATGAGATCTTTCTCCAAAGATTTTAAAAGCATTTATGCATATTTTAAAGTATTTTATGAAAGAGAATTAGGATTCTCTATTTTTCTATTTCTTGAAATAGAAATTTGACCAATTTTAGTCCAATTGCTGTCCTCATAGACGGTGGGAAAAGAATGTTGTAATCTTTAATAATTTCAGAAATGATTTCGTCTTTCTTAAGGAGAAAAATGAGAGGGAGCTGTCACACTGGAAAGGATAATCTATGAGAGGAGTTGGGCAGAGTAGTACAGAAGACAAGGACAACAGTACAGGGATAAAGATGGGAGCAAGGAGATCAAATAGAAAAGGAGCCAGCTATAAGGATATCAAATTGTTGTCAACTCAAGCATCGACTTAGACTCAGAGTGACTCTCCTGGAGCCAGTTGTTTTGAAAATTTTTAAGGCTATTATAAGCTGTGGGCGCCTGGGTGGCTCAGTGGGTTAAGCCGCTGCCTTCGGCTCAGGTCATGATCTCAGGGTCCTGGGATCGAGTCCCGCATCAGGCTCTCTGCCCAGCAGGGGGCCTGCTTCCCTTCCTCTCCCTCTGCCTGCCTCTCTGCCTACTTGTGATCTCTGTCTGTCAAATAAATAAATAAAATCTTAAAAAAAAAAAAAAGGCTATTCCAAGCTGTGTAGAAAAGAGAGTCTTGATCACAGTGCAGGAAGGGGGAGTTGGGTCACAAAACCCATGTACTTCCAGACTCACCACCAATATCAAAGAACCCTAAGAACTAGTTCCAAATTTACTTTTTCCATTGAAAAAAGAAAACTCTTCCTCCTAGACATTTAAATTAAAACAAATCTATGGTTTGGAAAGAACATTAAAAAAAAAAAAAAAAAGATGAAGGAGGAGAAGGAGAAGAAGAGGAAGAAAAAAGGAGGAGAATAAAATCACGTGACGGTTTCAGACGAGTTCACATCTCTGAGGTCTCCATCATTATACTTTAAAGTACTGAGAAAGCTTGAATAGATGGGCCACTGAAAGAAAGAAGGAAAGAAAGAAAGAAAGAAAGAAAGAAAGAAAGAAAGAAAGAAAGAGAAAGAGAGAAAGGGAGGCAGGAGGAAAGGAATAAAAAAGAGGGAGAGAGAGAAGCAGGGATGGGAGGAGAGAGAGAGAGGAAGGAAGGAAGGAAGAATGAATTATGGAGGTACAAAAAGTACTATGAATCTAGCTATAAGGCAAATATTCTTTCAGTGCTCAAAAAGAGAAGAAAAAGATGAATTGCATTTAGCAGGGAAAACAATGCCCTTTCTCTTCTCCAAAGTGAAAACCTCCACCTGTGCTCCCTCTTGTCATGCCAAGAGCCTTCCTTCTTCTCTAACTAAGCAAATTTAATGAAAGAATAGTATGCTCAGCTACCTTCCCTTTTTCATCTTCTAGGACCTCTTAATTCCTTATAATGGATTTCATTTCGTTCCACTGGAATCTCACAAAATTCTTACATAAAGAATTGCTAAGTGTCCGGTTTGCAGCACATCATTAAATATCTTTCATTACACTTGCTTTCAGATAACATTGTGTTACTTTAATGTACAAGACCATATGTTTGCCTGTAGTCACCTTGTGTCTTTCTCAAGCTCCTCATCTGGCCCCTCCTGTTCTGACTATAAGTATTTTCTTAGATTCCATCCTCATTCCAGATTCCATCCTCATTTCAGACACTATATGTTCATGACAACCATGAATTAAACCATATTTTTATCTCACGAAAACTCAAGTCTACCTGCTTAGTCCAGACCACCTAAATGTTGATGTTGTGTTCCAGCTGCCCACTAGAAAGATCCATGGTTGTCCCGCACATACTTCAGTTCAACTTGTCCAAAATCAAATATATCTTTTGTGTTCACAGACCTGCTTTTCCTTTGTTCTCTTGATTGGTTGACCATTCCTGGTGAACTACTCTTGAACCGATACTCAATACCCACTGTGCATTTTGCTAAGGTTTACTTGTGATGTATCATAGAAGAGGCATGACAACCCTCTGAGAGGGATTATGATAACCATTTTACAGATGGGGAAATGGAGGCACTAGTTGGGTAAGGAACTTGCGTGAGAAAATACTAGGTGATTATTAGGTTGTAGTGTCAGAATCCCTACCAACAATTAATATCTTGAGGCACAATAACATTGTGTGACCCTGAAGGAAACGTGTATGAGGAGAGGTGGGTTTACTCTGTTTCTACAGAGGGCAGAACTGGAACAATGAACAGAAACTACATGAATAAGGACTTCAACCAATTTATCAAAGAACTTCTTTAAAAGTGGTATTACAACACAGAGAAAAAAGTTTGTAGGCAAAATAATGGCTCCAGATTTAGCACTATGGGGGGAAAAAGTGTTTGGGACAGAGAATAACTTTAGATCACACTCACTCCTAAAATTCACTATAAAATAATGTTTCCTCCCTCCTTTGGATAATAGATTCAATAGTCTGCTTACTAGTCACATGAAAAACTAAACAGATGCCCATGAACATTTAATAGATACAGTGAATATTGGATAATCAATGTACTGTGGACTCAACAATCTTAATCATTTTAAATAGGAAAAAAAGTGATTTTTTTCCTTTCTTATTTCAGTGGTTCAGCTGCTTTAGTTTATGTCATGCTCTCTGTCTTTGAAAAGCAGCTTCCACAGGCTGCTGCAAGTATTTCTAAATGCTCCTGCCCTATAACGTAGCTCTGGTTGCAGCATCGCCACGCTGTGTGGTTTCAACAGGAAGAGGGCCAAGCGGGGTGAATGGAACAACTCTGAAACTGCTGGGAAATTGAAGAGAACATTCCTTGTGTGTTTGGGTATGATTCCTGCCCCCACCCCCCAGGTGCAGTATATCTGCATTTTATGTAGTTTGGGGTTTCATTTGTTTGTTTGTGCTTTTTCAAGACTTTAATCTAGTTTTTATTGTTTTACTCTCTGCTGGCAGCAAGGGTCTGTGCTTAACACTTCGGATCACGTGATCGTTGTTACTCAGGAGAGTAGATAAATAGGGGGAGGGGCGAGAGGAGTCATCGTCTCCAACGAAAACCATAGTGGGGTAAAATAATGAAAGGTGAGGTGCCGTAAGAAAAATGCCGAAATTCACGCGTGGTTCCCGTGGCGCGGCAGGCCCGGCGGGATGCCCAAGGCTCTGGCTGAGTCCGCGGAGGCCACTGGCAGGTGCCTACAATAAGACTGTTCATCCCCTTTAATTAGCACCTCATCACTTACACCAGCTTGGTGTCACCCAGCTGGCTAGAGCACGACGACACCTCCAGCTTGAACTGGGCTCCATTCCATTTTCTTGGGGCTGATGGAGACATGTGGTGCTTTCTTCAAGTGCAGCTGGTGCTGGCACTTTCATTGTAAATTTAAATCTCTGTTTGGAAAAAGGTGATAAGAACAGTTTGTTTCAAGTCCCTGGTGTTTAAGCCTTAAGCAATTCCCAGCAAATACATTCAAGGCTCCTTCTGGTTTGATCGGCTACAATTTGTAGTCTTACTAATAGTAGCAATGTTCCCATACTCCTTAATGATATGCACCTCAAAGGAAGGCTCTACACAGCCATCGCTGTCTCTGTGGTTCAAAGTTTGTGCTGATCGCTTTTAGCATTTTTGATGGTTCTTGTTGATCAGTGCAAGTTATGAGAAAAATGCTGGCATCTACATGCATTTATTGGAGATTCTTTTTCTTGTTTCTATGGGACAAAAATGGGAGGCTTTCTAGATGCTCTCCATTTCATTGCAGTGCTTCCTAAATAACACAGGTGCTAATATCCAAGACTGCACAATGAGCATATAAGAACTTTTGGTCTTCTATTTTTCTGAACACTATTGTGCCATCATTCTTCAACTCATGTCTTATAAATTATCTTGATACGTATTGCACTTGAAAGTTATTACATAAATAGCATTTTTATCTATTTTATAATCAGCCTGTATGTCTCTTGGCTTTGGTCCCCAAGACAAAAATATTTGTCTTTTCTTTAATTTCTTTGAAAACCTTTTTGTATGCTCTTGAGGTATCAGGTAATAACTGAACTTTGGAAGTAAAGAATGAAAGTGCCCAAATAAAATAACTTCATTTTTTATGTAATAGTCTAAGCTCCCACCAGATGTCCTTATTAATTCTCTCAACTTCACGATCACCCTTTTTTGAAATTATCATTCCATGTCATAATGATACCTTAAATTGTATGCCTAGTGTTTTCTGGACACTATTTAATTTGGTTCTCATGACAATTCTGAATCTTACGGGTAAGGAAACAGAAATTCCGACAAGTTGCGTCGTGGGCTGGGGTCACCCAGCTGATGACAGAGTTGGCAGATCCCAAGGCCACGCCTGTTCTATAACACAAGGCTAACCCGCTAGGTGACTCTAAACAGACCTACTTACCTTCATCCAGAATCTCTTGCCTAGTAAACCTCCATCAAGGGCAACTAACTAGAAGCCCTTACGCATTAAGAGGGGCCTCACACATCATCAACCATGTTACCTTGACCTAGTAATTGAATTTCTCAGACTCTAGCTTAGTATTTGTAAAATAGAGAAATGCTGCACTCATGTAACTAAAGACTAAATAAGGTAAAAGGGCAAATATTTAGCTTGGTAACTGTTAGTTAACTTCATTTCTCTTTTATACCAAAAATGTAGATGCCCAACCTAATATTACTAGGTGAAACTGAAATTGTCTCAGTTGTTCAGCTAAGAACTGTATGACATTAAACTTGACAATCTGTCCTGAAGCAGTGTGAAGTAAAAGTTTTAATGTCAAATAGAAGTTTTATTTTAGAACCCTGCCTCTGTATAAAACAGATGAGAAATATTTTTCTAAAGAGCAGAAGGTATAGATAAACATATTGGTGGAAAGGAATTAAACAGTTTTTAAAGCTTTATATAATTAATAATAATAATGGTAGACTAGTAGCAATAGCCAACACTTATTATGTAATCACAAGGTGCTTTTTACAAGCTTATTTTATCCTCCTAACAAAATTATCTGATGTGTAGTTTTTATTAAGCCCATTTTACAGATAAGGAAACTGAGGCACAGAGGCAAGGCCATCCAGTGCAGGAATTTACACCAGTCGGCTGATCATGCCCATATATATCATTGCAATATATTGCCTTAAAATAAATAAACTATGACTAATAACTCTTCATCAGCATATAGATAACAGTAATGAAGACATGCTCTGAACTCTTGTGTTCCCAGATTAGAACTTCAGTGTATTGCAGCATTTATGTCATTTCTTTACTTGTTAACATCAATCATTGTCAATAGAACTACTCATTAAAGTTGAACATAAATACAGACTAAAGACACTTAATTTGAACTTTAGATAACACTAAAAATATTTGTTCATTAAAAATTTCCCGTTATTTCTATCATTATCTGTGATAAATATTTTAAACATACGAAAAATAACTACAGATATTGGAAAACAATTTGTGACAATAATAAAGGAGCTAATTGAGATTTCTAAACCAAGAAACCCAATAAACTGTCAATAGGGAAATAATTTTACAAAATTCAAGGTCTAAGAAATACAACTTTCTTATTCCAATTCTCTAAGATGTAAAATCCCATGAGACATCTTGTCCCCATGGAGGTTACACATGAGCTCCATAAAGAGAGAGAAGAAAATTGGAAAAATACAATATTCAACATCACTTTTCAAGCTTCAGCCACCCTTTGAGGCTGTCTCCACTGCCATTGGTGAGGTTGCAGAAAGCACTGTGGCCCTTAGCTCAGAAGCTCCTGGGCAAATGGGCAATTGCCCAGGGCTGAACCAGCTCGGTCAGCCAGGAGCCGTCTTCCCCCTGATTTGGAAGAGAACCAAGAGTTGTGTTTTGCTAATCTGGGTAACCTCATTTTCCTCTCATTTAACTAGTGGGAGTTAATTGAACTACCTGCTGAGATCTCTGGCACATAGCTAAATAAGGTGAAATGAGGTTACAATGTTCCCTAACCCAGTTTTGGCCCCATTTACAGCATGGAGTGGTTTTCAAAGAGGGTCAGAAAACACTTTGAAAAAGGCAGATCGCATGCAACTACTTCATAGCTACGCCTGTAGAGATCCCTTGTTTTCCTCCTCCTTCACTCCACCCTCCAACCTCCAGGCTGAGTCCTTCCCTGTGTCTTCCTTCCCTCTCACCCATTTCCCCATTTCCTCTTCCCATCTTTCCAAGCCAGTTGCTAGTGAATCCTTAGGACCTTCCCACATCTCTGTGTTCCACTGAGGTTTCCAGACACAATGGGTCCAAGACTTGTTTTCTGCAGCTCTCTGTCTCCTAACAGTCCTTGCTAATCCCTCTTTCAGTCTGTAAAGACTGAATCTATACAAGGTTGAATGTTGCCTTGGGGGGGGGGAAATCCAACCCACATACTGCTTATATTATTATTATTTTTTTTTTTAGATTTTATTTATTTATTTGACAGACAGAGATCACAAGTAGGCAGAGAGGCAGGCAGAGAGAGAGAGAGAGAGGAGGAAGCAGACTCCCCACTGAGCAGAGAGCCTGATTCGGGACTCGATCCCAGGACCCTGAGATCATGACCTGAGCCGAAGGCAGCGGCTTAACCCACTGAGCCACCCAGGTGCCCTGCTTATATTATTTTAAAATATCAAGCCGTTCAATATTTTAACTGTGTTATGAGTACATTAATCAATTATCTGGCGTTCAGTAGAAACAGATACTGGTTATTTCTGACATAAAGAGCAGAATATAGTTTGTGGCCCCCCAAAAAAGTCTGAATAAGGCATTGCATGTTTCTGCCTTGTTTTCCCTTTGGGAAAGTGCTAATGGATTCATTTCAGTATCTCCTTAAAAATGTATATTCTTCTTTTACTACCCAAGTAATGCATGTTGATTGGAAAAAAATTAATTTAAAAATACATAATCACTGCCTTTTTTTCTTGTCTTGAACTGGCACATATAAATTATTATAAAGAGACTGATAGCCATTTATAACTTGTTTGAGCTGTGTGATTCTGAAGATGAAGCCCAAATACCTGAAATTTCTGGAAATTTCCACTTCACACTGTGAGAATTCACTGAGTATTCTTCCTTTACTTAAAAAAAAAAAATTATTGAAGTATAGCTGACATTCAATGTTATATTAGTTTCAGTTCCTTTACTTTTAATTTGTGTTCCATCACTATCAGTGTATTTTGCTGGGAGAATAGTAGCAATTGTAAAACTGTTAAAATGTATCACTGCATGAATACATCTTTACTTCGTACTTACGACCAGCAGATATTAGCTAATGTTCTCTTTCTAGATGTAACAAAATTCTTTCTAATTTATGATCATTCTAAGCCTTACGCCTACATTATACACATCCTTATGTTTTATACTGACCACATAGAGATTTATTATATACCACTCTATATATATATATATATATATATCTCCTCCTTGACTCCCCCCGCTCCCTCCAATCAATCTATCTATCTATGTATCTGTTTATCTATCTATCTATCTATATTTGAATTTGCCCAAATTTGTGGGTTTATTTTGCTTGTTTGGCTTGTCTCCAAACTCCCTGTAGAAAGCTGACTACCACATGACACCACAAAGGGAAACAAATTGTCATCCTCAGGACCTAGACTCGCCAATAAAATGACTATCAGGTGTTATGAAACCTGAACTCAAACTAAAGGGAATGTCATAGAATTGTTCCTAAAACCATGTCTGTTTTGTGCAGCCCACCATGGAACATTCTTTAGACCTTTAAGTTCAAGTTAGGAGTGATCAATGCCTTGCATATTGCATGTTATTTAATCCATTTAAAAAAGATTCATGGTTGTTACATCCTAGCAAGATAGGGCAGATGAAGCCGCCAGGAAGAGTAAAGAGCATCCAAGACAAATGCCCCAGCACTTTTGTGCATTTAGAAGCAAAGAAGTATATTGACAAATAATAGAATATTCCTGGGGCAAATTTAAAAGGCGAGGGAGTGGAGGAAGGAAGCAGAAGAGGGAACAGAATAGTATATAGAGAACCAATCAGTATCTGATAGCTATTTTTATTTCAGGGTAATTCATTCTTTCACTGATAACCCTAAGTAAAACCCAAGTCTGCATAGGATTATATATTATTTTCCAGAAGAAAAAAAAAATAAGTCTTAGCCATGTGTAAACAGAATCAAGACGCCAGGCATAGTGGTCTTACCGACATTTCCACACATACTGTCAAGCACAGCATGATTAGAGTATAAAAATAAGAGAGAAGTTGACCAGGCTATTTTTCACATTGGATATGACTTGAAGTTTGAGTTTAAACAAGGTATTTTCAAACATATTTCCTTTCATAAGACCTTTTAAAGACATATGGAAAGACACATGTTTAACAATTATAAGATAAGTTCATTTGAAACTCTTTAGAATAAGACTGAACTTCTCTACGTCATGGTGTCTCTGATTTTCAAAAGGTGAAATCAAATCCCAAAAAGAAAGCAATTGTGGAGTTAATTAAGACAACTTTGTGGCTATATTTGATCATTTTTAAAGAGTATAAGTTTCTAAAGGGTATAGGTTTTCATGTTTTAAATTGTGTAGGTCTTCAGTATAAAAGGGCCAGTTTCCCTCACCAGATGTTTGTGTATACCTGTCGGGGGCTACTTAAACATGGATAAAGTGGGGGACCCAATACCCTGATGATCTGGCTTTTATAAATTTAAATTTGAAAATAAATTTAAAGATTAACTGGGCAAAATCACACAATGAAATAAAAAATGCATCTGTGTTTCCTTGTTAAATCTGATTCTTTACAGAATTTTTTTTCTTTTTAAAGAACACATTCTTAAATCTTACTCTCTTTCTTAATTCAAAAGACTGATTGGACTACAGAGGAATGAAACAGCTTGCCCATGTCATCAGATCTTTTTATTTGGGCTCCAGGTTTCTGAATGAACTTCCACACATGCCCTTACAGACATCTGAACTGCATAAATCCACAGGTGTTTAAGGAGCCCTAAAGCTTGGGTCAGAGAGCAGACATGCTCCACTATGACTCTGTAAGGATTTCGTACTGTGTAAGCAACAGTTGCAAGGATTTCTCTTTACTGCTGGATAAAGTCAGTAGCAGGAGAACCACGTTTTATTTTCTTCCATAACTATGATGTGGCTCAATAGTATTTCCATTATGAGCTCTGTAGAGTAGATTATCTTATCCACAGTGTAGGCAGCATTTTCATTCTTTACTTCACATACAGGACAGCCTGGCACAAAGCATCTTAAAAGGAAAAAAAAAATAGCCATCTTAGAAGAGAAAATGTATTCTGATGTGCTGATTTTCCATCTTTCCATGCACTATACTAAGAAAACAATTTTGAAATGCCCAAATAGCACTTATTTGTTCTTCTTTAACACTGATAAGTTTGCATACCTCAGATACCCTTTTTGTAACGGAAATTTGAGTAAAGTTAGTAGAAGCAATTGACAGATTATACCCATAAAAATGTCTGAAAAATCTAGTTTTGTTTTGTTTTAGTAATTATGCCTGAAACCAGATTTAGAGGAAAAATTCAGAAGAAAAACAGAGAACTTCATAGAACAATAAATATACGATATGCCCTGAACAATAAGTATACGATATGACAAACTATAATATTCAAATGTTGCTCAATATAAAAGTATTAGTTCAGCTTAGACAGAGAAATTGAGTCTAAAGAAGAAAAGCAAGGAATTAAAATGGGGAAAAATATGCTTGAAGAGTGAAAATAAAGTTACCTACCTTCATGACATACAGTAATTAGAAACTAGGGGGAAAAAATCAAAATCTTAAGAGGATTTTTAAGATCAGAATAATTTAGAGGGGGAAATGATAAAGGTCTATAAGAAGAGGTTACTTGAAAAGGCATAATTACCTCAAATAAAAAGCCTGGGGGTGTCCATATTGCTCCTGTTTTAAAATTTTAAATAATTTCAGAAATCTATTTATGATAAAAATTTTCTATCATATATTAAAATGGTATACTTTGAACTGTATTTTAAACTGAAGCAGAATAAAAACAGGAACATCAAAACGTTCCTTTATATGGTCTAAATGGTATTTCCGTGCTTTCCTTTAAATGCAGTATTTTCTTTTTTAAAAAGATGTTTCTAGGATGCCTCAAGAGCAATGAAGTCAGTCTCCTAGGGAAATGATAATTTCTTAGACAGTATCACTGTAGAGTACACACAGGTATCAACAAATGCCAGAGTCTTGTGACCTCTCTGCGTGAGAAGGTTGCCGAGGCACACTGTCCTTGCCTCCATGATGAATACACAAACATTTGGGAAAGAGAGAATCAGATCCACTCAAGTAAACATTGATTAGCAGTCCAGCCTGATTCACCTATCAATGAATCATGTATAAATGATAAATCAAATGAACGACTGAAGATCAAAGGCCATCGGCACGTACAAGTGAAGACTCAGAGTTAACCTCCACCTGAGATTAGACATCTACTGAGCCAGCACCTCTGCCCTCCACACACCTCCTTCGTGCTTCATGCCCGTGGGCAGCCTCGATAGCTTTCTAACAACTTCTATATTTAAGTCACTGTGCTAGCTTTCTTAGGAAAATGTGCCCAACTCTTTCCTTTGAACATCCTCAGCAGGAGGAGGTGGTAATTTCTGAGAGGGGTTTGGTTTTGAAAATAGGCAAGAGTTGCTTGTACCCTTGTTCAGGGAATCACATGAAAAAACAAACCAAACAAGGCACATGGGACCAAAACCCCTGTGTGCACGTCCTTGTGTCAGCCTTCACGGCAGCTGATAGATGTCATCCATTTAAAACGTCACTGATGGGTGCCTGGGTGGCTCAGTGGGTTAGGTCGCTGCCTTCGGCTCAGGTCATGATCTCAGGGTCCTGGGATCGATTTCCGCATCGGGCTCTCTGCTCAGCAGGGAGCCTGCTTCCTCCTCTCTCTCTCTCTGCCTGCCTCTCTGCCTACTTATGATCTCTCTCTGTCAAATAAATAAATAAAATCTTTATAAAAAAAATAAATAACATAAAACGTCACTGATAGTCCCTCTAGACCATGAACTTCTCAAAGTCAGGAATCAAACTATTGCCATCAGTCTGTATCAACTCCTAGCACATTGCTTATTGGTTGAAAATAACTAATCTGAGGCACCCGTTTGGCTCAGTGGATTAATCCTCTGCCTTTGGATCTGGTCATGATCCCAGGGTCCTGGGATCCTGCCCCAAGTAGGGCTCTCTGCTCAGCGAAGAGTCTGCTTCTCCTTTCATCCCTCACCGTGCTCGTGCTTGCTCTCTCTCTCTCTCAAATAAATAAATAAAATCTTAAAAAAAAAAAAAAAAGAACTGATCTTTTTGTATGGTTCATAAATTGCCTCTGAAGGCAATCCAAAAGAGAATCATAAAACGTGAACATCTTTGTAGTAAGTATTAACTATTTGGATGAATAAAACTACACATGTTCTGAAATTTTAAAGGCAAAATCCAATTATTTGTAGATCAATGCAGAATATCTACTACAAATTGATAAAATTTCAATAGTGTATAGTGCTGTTGCAAATTATTTAAAATGCATATCAAGTTCTATATCATTATTTCTTTTTTCTCCCCAAGTAGCATGTATAACTCCGAATTCATCTCTCACTTCCAGAGTTATAGAAATCTTCCTTAAATTGCCTTTTGTTCATTTAGACAACACAGAGATGTGGATGTTTTCCTCATGCTTTGCATATATGAATTAGAAAACCAACCTCACGTTTGGCAGACTTACAAGTGATAAATTTCTAATTTCGTTTCTAGTTCTTATTTAATTTTTAATTCTAGTTTGTGATTATTGATTCAACAGGGAAAAAGTAACCTCATCAAAATGTACACCTTTTTGAAAATATCTGAAGTCTTTTGGGGCACCTGGAGGGTTCAGTTGTTTAAGCATCCACCTCTTGAGTTTGGCTAAGCTCATGATCTCAAGGTCATGAGATGGAGCCTGGGGTTCTGTGCTCAGCCCAGAATCTGCTTTCATCTTTCTCTCTCCCTATTTCACTTTGCCCCTCTCCCTATACTTTCCCTCTCTCAAATAAATAAATAAATCTTTTTTTTTTTTTTAATTGTCTTAAGACCTTAGAAGGGAGGGGTGCCTGGGTAGAACAGATAGTTAAGATAGTTAAGATTCTTGGTTTTAGCTCAAGTCCTGATCTCCAAGTCATGAGATCAAGCACCTGGAGGGGTTCCATGCTGAGCCCAAAGTCTGCTCAAGTTTCTCTCTTTTTCCCTCTGCCCCTTGCACCTACACACTCATGTTGCACACTCTCCCTCTCCAAAATAAATAAAGATCTTAAAAAAAAAAAAAAAAAGACTTTAGAAAGGAGGCAGGAAGTGATACAGCTACCAGAAAGAAGTAGCAGGGGGAGCTAATGGCTTTATCAATTTAAAGCTGAGTAAATAAATAAATGAAAATAAAAGGGGCTAATTACATCTGAAGTTCTACCAATAAAAGTCCACTTAAAGATAAATTAGAGGAGTGTCTGGGTGGCTCAGTCGTTAAGTGTCTGCCTGGGATAGAGCCCCGAATTGGGATCCCTGCTCCGCGGGAAACCTGCTTCTCCCTTTCTCACCCACTCCCTCTGTTTGTGTTCTCTCTCTCTCTCTCACTCTCTCTCTCTCTTTCTCTCTGTGTCAAATAAATAAATAAAATCTTTAAAAATGCATTAAATAAAATTAGAAAAAAAAAGATATATTAGAAAGTGAGGAATATTGCTGGGGTACAAAGGAGCTGAAGTTGTTTATTCAATAATGCTGTCGACTCCTGTGATCATTCAAGGTTATATTCTAGAGTTTGAGGCAGAGGTTATCTGAATAAACCTTTACTTGAAAAATGGACAGGCTTTAGGAGATACAGAAAAATGTACACAAATGTCAGTCTAAAGTATATTTCCCTCACAAATGCTTAGATATTGCTGGATTTTTTAGCTACACTTGGTAATATCTTTATTTAATTCAGTGAAATAGTTCGGTAAAGAGCACATGCCTTTTGTTTCCGGGAGGATATAAAACAGCAAATCTCCAGTGATATTCCTTCCATCTTTTCCAATAATATTTCGGTTATCTTTACCTAATAGGCTGATTTTGCATAGGTGGTTTGAACTACTTAAAAAAAGAAAGACAGACAGAAAGAGATGTGGAACATACATAAAGGCATTTTTACATAAATGTCTTTGTAAAATGACCAAAGAAGTGAAGAACACTTTAAATTCTACTCACCTTTTCATATCAATTTTCAAGTAGATTTGTGTATCTTTCATAAGTTCAAAATTCAGTTAAATATAAAGAACTTTATTCTGATAATGACAATCTATTGACCGAGAGCACATGGGAGGGAGAAATGTAATACGACCTAGAAATACTTAGATTGTTTCTGGAGAAAAATGGGCTGTAAATGAGGGATTCTTGGGCCCAGACGTGCTATAGTATGAATGTGTTTCTAATCATTGAAAATCATCACTGTGCAACATTCAAACTAAGAATGCTTCGTTTCTAAACTTGGAAAAACTGATTTCATGTGAATAAAATCGTCCTCAAAATTGGATATAATGTTCAATAATCTGTGTTCAGAAAGACATTTTAAACAGCAAGGCATTTAATATTGCCATCCAGACACTGTTCTGATGTGCTGAGAGCAGTGTGCAGAGTGTGCTACTGACGTAGATCCGAAATTTGCTGATGCAGGAACTGGTGAATAGACTTCCTTTCTGGATTTCTTCCTCATCCAGAAACAGAACAGGAAGATCATCTGCTGGGGCGGGGAGGGGGGGTGGCACGGGTAGGAGGGACACGACAGGGAGGCACAATAGAAGAGTATGTGAAAAGTATAAAATGACTTCTTTGGATTATGATCTCTTCTGACATGGAATATGTAATGCATATTTTTTAATCTAGAAGGAAATATAAAATATATGTAAGTGATAAACAAAACCTGCAAAAAAAAAAAAATCTGTTTTAAACAACATATCTCTCTATGTAAGCCTAGTGCTAGTGAGAAATACCAACATCTAAATGTTATATGCTCTAACCATTACAAGAGGCAAAGTCATTCAACATCAAGGAGATGTATGAACTATATTTCAGGAGCAAGGAAACAAACAAAATCCTAAAAAAGTAAATGCAATCGCTTGATAGCTAAGCAGACACAATATCAGGTTGCCCAGCATGTCGCAATTCCAAGACAGTATATGACAGTAACCAAAAGCTAAACTACTAGCGAAAGAATATTTGCTGTCCATCAAACATAAGCCAATGGTTGCAATAAACATTTCTCTCCATATATCACTGGCTACCTGCCTATCTTTAATTTCAGGCCTTTGAGATTTTATCTCATGAAATATTAAGATATGCTTGTGCTCTCCTATTTTTAGTCCTATTTCTCAAAAGCATTCTATTTGTAGAATACATCAAAAAAGAAGACAGTGGCTGTATGTTTCTTCCCTCTGTTGGGATATGTAGAAGGAAGGGAGTGGAGGTTATTTTGGGCATGAGTTTGTCTCTGGTCAGCCGAAACACATCAGTGAAGTAATTTCTATTTAAGTCTTGGCTTTGCCACTCCGTCTGTAACACGCCAGAACTATCCAACAGAAATCAGGACCCAAATCAGGAATGGTGGCCAGAGGAAATACACAGAATCAGAAGACTCGCATTCATCAGGTGGAGGGTGTGGTCAGTGGTCATTCACAGCACAAGCCAGCAGGCTCCGCAGAAGGGAGGGTCGGTGGATGCAATAGCCTTGTTCAGAAACCTCATAACTGTGTAAAAGACAAGGGCAGCTGGGTTGTTCCCCATCTCATTCTAGATGGGGAGAAAATAAGAGGTATTATTGGGGGAGGTATGATTGAGGCGCTTTCTGGAACAATTTTACATTAATAGCTCCCTTCGCTTTTAAATGAGCTGACTACAAGAGAGTGTCAACATTCCCAAACTCACGTCTCCTTCATGTTTTGACAACGTTCACTGACCTAATAGCATCAAGTTTTGCAAACACTCTTGCCTACATGGCAACTCTGCATATTAAGTTAGCACTGTTTTGCTAGGGGTGTCAGAATCTTGCTGATTTTCTCTCACTGAAGTAGAAGACTTGCTTCTATCAATCAGCAACACCTTTAGCAATTTATCCCTTCTGTGTAAACTGAAGCAAGATATGGTGTCCCATTTTTAAAATTTCATCCATACTCATCATTTTTAAAAGTGTAATCAGGAGGCTCGGAGCCCCTCTTCTGAAGGTGGATGATTTATTTTGAAATGGCTTTTCCCTGGGCAAGATCAAATGCCCCTGTGAAAACCAAATCCATAAAGTAACTGTCCCATCATCTACAGTGTGTTTCATGGGAATAAATAATATGGCCACACAATTTCACTGGTGGAGGGAACCTTAAATATCACCTACGACATTCATTTCATGTCACTGCAGAAGAGTATGCCATTCATTTCATGTCACCTCAGAGGAAACAGAAGCTCCAAGAAATTAAGTAACTTTCCTAAGAGAGAGAAAATCATGCTTTGGTGGCAGGGTACAGACTGGCACCCAGAAGTCTTCATTCTTAATCTGGACTTCTTGTCTGAATTCCTACAAATGTCAACCTAAAAAGTGTACATGATGACTGCCTTTTTGCTTTTTTGTTTGTTTGTTTGTTTGTTTTTGTTTTTTACAAATTTGCTCTCCTCTCTCTCTCTCTCTCTCGCTCTCTCTCTCCAGTGGTCCAGTTTCACTTTTTCTTCCCCTTGAGAAGTTTAGAATCAACAATTCTTTTCCTGGAATATTTTGTTTCAACACAAAGTATTATAGTTAGCTTTTTATATTTTCAATGCCTGAGCTCAAGGTCACTAATAATAAAAGTGTTCAAAACGACACATCCCGTATGATGAAGCTGCTAAACTGCATTACCATTTTTTTCTTTAACAAAATTAATCTGCTCATGTAAACCCTGGGTGGGTAAGTTCGCACTCAGAACCCATCCGAGAACCACACTGTGACATAGATAGATAACTATTAACTCCTTTTAAGCTTTCAAATGTCTCTGAATGTACGAGCAAAGGATCTAAAAACTGCTGATCGAATTCAAATGAGTCAGGATAGAGCAGATGGTTGAAGAAGGCATACAAGCAAGGAGGAAATCTCCTGTTCTCCCTTTCTGATTGCTTTGCCCACAGAGGAATAACGATTCAAAGAAAATCAGTAATCATGGCGTATGTCATTAGCATATTCCCGATAAGGGAGCTTACATAAAAATTCCCAGAGAAAAGGAATGACTGCTTGAAGATCAATTGCAAAGAGCACATTTCCAGCTGCCTGCCTTCTTCCGAAACATGAGCTATTTAAGACTTTTAAAAATTAAAGTTTGTAAAAAGTATGGGCAAATACTGAAGGTTGTTTAAATTAATAATGATGACGGTTGTAAACAAAATAAAGCTAGTATATTTGCAAGTTGGTCAGTGCAATGATTAGAATGCTTTAGTACCTTACCCTTCACATTTCTTGACTAAATTCCATTTGGGGCTGCAGCAAAGTCCAAAGACTTATTAAAATATTGAATATCCCTTTTCTTCTCACCCCTGTGTAATGGAGGATTAAACGAGCTGCAGTGAAGCACCTTCATTGCTTTATCGTGAATCCATGTGGCAGAATGTGTTTTCCCTCTTGACTGATGAGCAGAAATCATTGAAACACACATCTACTCTCAATAAAAACTTGCATGAAACAATTTTAAAAGGGGAAAAATTCTAATTCAGGTAACTATGGATCGAATGTGCCAATATTGAGAAAAAAAAAACCTTTTGGAGGATATGCTTTTAATGAAATGCTAAGCAAGAAAACAATAGGTGCTTAATTAGAGTCCTATCCTACACACCTGATGAGACTTTGTCATTGGTATACATTCCTTGTTGCTTTCTCGTAGAGTCCCTAGATTTCTAGTTACTGAAGGGATACAAACATCCATGTTTTGTCAAGGAGAATATTTAACCCTCAAAACGAGACTAAAGTATTTCCCCTCTATAGGAAGAACAGCAGTCACCAAATATATAAACACCTTAATCAATAATAAATCTCCTCATAAATTAACCATGAGACACCATATTGGCAGGTCTTCTTGTTGACTAGAGAGGACCTAGGTAATGCTACTATTGATTGGACCAGTGGGAGGTAGATGGTTAAATAACACAATAGGAAATGTCACAATAGTTTTAATTTTATTATTGAAACCCAAACTTTCAATGGCGGTAGACAGATTGCCTTCATTTTTCATCCATCAAACAGCCATCTTGAGCATTTCATCAAAAAGAACTTTTCTTACACTGGCATTGCAACCAATAAAGCCTTTTATGCATGGCAAGTTGGCAGAAACTATTAATAAAATGTCTGTCAACTGCACATCTCTCTTTTTTTTCTTGAGCAAAAAAGGGGGGAAATCATTAATTACAGTTTCTGTCACACACAAAAGACGCAATGATTGTTCTGGTTTCTTAACAGCTTGAATTCACCTACTGACCACCTCTTCTGTTGTATTGGAAGAGGGATAGGTCCTTATCCATCTAAACAAAAAGCTACAGAGCCATCGGAACACATTGCCTGTGTCTGCCTGGGCAACAAATGTGGTATTTTAGGTTGACTCTGAAAGAGGATTATGAATATGGATAGAATGCAAATACTTCATCTATCTTAATCAGAATACAGGAATTCAAGCTGTTGAGGGAAAAAAAAAAAAGACCTTAGAATTCCCATACAAGGAAAGAAATTTTATAGTGCTTATTGAATTTAGAAGACAGAGATTAGAAATGAACTTAATGAATCCGTTCATCAGAAGGCAAGCAACAGACTTAGCAACAAGTGTAGCTCAATTACCCTGATGACAAATAAATATAATGAACTTTCAGAGAGGGAAACAACTGTTTAGCACAATTAAAAAAGAAAACGATTTTTTTTTCTCTTTGGCGCCTTTGCGCTGTCCTTGCCTTTCTACCTGACACTAAGTTTTTTCCTTCTCTCCCTCTCCATCATCCTAAAATGATGTTTCCTCACACAAGTTTTGCAGTGGAAAACAGAAAGCACAACTATGCGATTTCTCTTAACAACATAGAGAACAAAAGGGTCAGGAATGACTTGCGATAGGTTCCTTCGGAATTTGCAACAAGGCTGTAGTAATAACACAGTGTAGAAAGCTGCCAGTTTCTTTATTATTTCAATTTATCTGTTCAGAGTAAGTCAACTAAAAGGTCTAGGTGGCCAGGTTCAACTTGTCTGGGTTCCCTGTTTCCTTCACATTTAATGGATGCATTTGCTCCAGACACTGGAATATTGAAATGCAAAAGCTTTTTCTTTGTTTTTGCTTTTTTTTTTTTAAATTAAAGAAACTTTTTGATTTAGTGCACTTCTTAATATAAATACTAATAATTATCAGTCCATGATGCTATAGGCTTTTAAAATATACACTATAATTATTTTTATGAATTTTATGCATCAGTCTACAGGTTGATGACAACTTTATGTTATAACAGATCTGTATTAAATTTCCAGCTCAACTCGTTATTAGCTGCGTTACTTTCAGCAAGTCATTTAAATCTTTCTGGGCCTCAGTCTCCTCATCTGAAAAGGAGGAAAATACTAGTAGCTACATCATGTAAAAATTAAGTGATTTAAAGTATATAAAGTGCTAGAACACTACTGGGACATAGTAAGTGCCATATAATCATTAGCCGTTATTATGAGCCAGTCCATTTTCATTTGATTCAAAGCCAACAATGAAAAGATGTGAATTCATTTTAATGATAACAAGATTAGCGCATACACTAAATCTTTTCTCATTCTTACCTACTGACAAATAGGTATGTTAAAAATTTGAATAAGATGGGATCTGAGGGAGACAAACCATAAGTGACTCTTAATCTCACAAAACAAACTGAGGGTTGCGGGGGGGGGGGGTGGGGGGAAGGGGGGGGGGTTATGGATATTGGGGAGGGTATGTGCTTTGGTGAGTGCTGTGAAGTGTGTAAACCTGGCGATTCACAGACCTGTACCCCTGGGGATAAAAATATATGTTTATAAAAAATAAAAAATTTTTAAAAATCAAAAAACAAAACAAAAAAACCTGAAAAAAAAATTTGAATAAGAATTTTACGGAATAAAAGTAGGGACCCTTCAACTTGAAGGGGATATTGTGAGCAGCTATTACGTTGGGAGATTGAAGACAACAGAGGACGATAAGATTGGTAACGTTCAAGGATGTGTTGTTTCATTTCTATTAGGAAAAAAAACAGCTATAAAAACCTGTCAGTATCAGAACTGATATTATCTTTTTTTTTTGAAGATTTTATTTATTTATTTGACAGAGATCACAAGTAAGCAGAGAAGCAGGCAGAGAGAGGGGGGAAGCAGGCTCCTCGCTGAGCAGAGAGCCCAATGTGGGGCTCAATCCCAGGACCCTGAGATCATGACCTGAGCTGAAGGCAGAGGCTTAACTCACGGAGTCACCCAGGTGCCCCTGATATTATCTTCTTTACAAAATTTGAATCCAAGTTAGGAGATGACTGTGCTCTTTCTTACTCTATCTAATATATGCATAGGTATATATGATACATATATCATGCTTCTATGTAGATATATATCTCTTTATAGGTATAGATATATCTATATATAGAGTTATATAGAGAGATATATATATCTATATAGAGGCATGATATATATATAATCTTTTTTCAAAAACCTCCATTGAACAGAACTTTATTACCACCGGTTAAAAATGTCATATCACAAGAATCTGGCAAGCATTCAGAACAGTTTAATCTTTCATCAAGGTTTAATCAGAAGAGGTTTATATCTCTTTTGTGCATTGTCAAGTGCCCACCACAATTTGTCTCCCCCATACTGGACTGACAGATTGAGCGAATAAGCAAAGAGCCGGAACATTCGATTATAATTGCAGTGTCAGCACTGTTAACTGTATTTATGAGAAGAGAGTTAACACTATGACATTAATAATTTCATCAGATTACACATGTTTGCTTGACAAACAAGCAAGCTATTCTCTTTAAATTATCTGTGACTAGTGCCGTTTGCAGCTGGAGAACAGCCATGAATTCCAGTTTAAAAAGAAAAATAAATTCACCAAAACACCATTCAACTTATTTTGTTATGTTTTGGGAGAAAGAAAGAAAAAATTAAGTCTTTAAATATTTGCATTGAGCCAGACTTCATAAATCCTGATTTCCTGTCAATAAGAAAGAAAAGTGGTAGGAACGTACAATAAAAGGAAGGGCCAGGAAGTATAATAATTGTGTCTAGCTGTACTGTAGTTCAAAAATAGCTTCAGGCAGAGACATGAAGTCTTTTAGTTTGCCTTGACTTTTTAAACCACTAGATGCTCACCTGCAGTGGTTTCTGTGATTTGTGGCAGCTTACCAAAGGCACAGGATAATAAAGACAGTTTGTTACCCTCTAATTTTGGAGGGGCATAACACATGAAGCTTGTACAGCAATCTCTTACCTACATATTTCACTCCATAAGGGGAAACAATAAGAGAGAACATGACATGTATTAGAGAAGTAAATTACAATGTTATACTCTTTGGTCCAATAAACCATTGTGGGCTGTCATGCTCCTGACTACTGAAGTGTTGTTTTATGCTACAGCTTAATCAGCTGGGTGTAGGCTATGCTTTCATATGCCAGTGCCTTAGGCAGTATAAATGCTATGATTCACACTCATGATCGCAGGAGCCTATATAGTGAGGTCCGCAAGACCGGCCATGAAATTATTGGCCAGGGTGATGTATCTCCTTGCACTTAATTTAGAAGAGAGAATGGACTTGAACCCGATTGTGAAAATTATCACAAAACATCAAGCTACCTGTTTGTCTTATTTAATAGGAACATCTTGCTGGTGTTGGTTCTCACAAAGGTCATGTTTCATCATTGGAGTCTAGAATCTATGCCCTTGTGAGAACCTCTCAGGCAGAAAGCATCTGTATTTATGAAGCTTGTGTGAGGCAGCATAATGTTGACCTGAATGCAAAAAGTTAAAAAGAGATATACTGACTGCATTGCTAGTGAGCCCCAAAACAAAAAACAAAAACCCACCGCTTCTACAAATACGTACAAAATCAAGTGTCCGAAGAAAGTGTTTAGAGTACCCTTTTTATAATTCTGATAGTAGTTTTATATTCACTTTCATTATTCTTATGCCAGTAAGTATTGATAACATACCAAAAACAACATGGTAATAATTAGTTATTTATTTATTAGATATGAATATTATACACACACAAACACACACACACATAAACATAATCCCTGTTACAGACACATAGAATATTATCATGCTGTCTTGAACAAAACTAATAGATCTGATGAGAAAGAAGGAATAATACATTTTTGGACTGGAAAAAAAATACTGAATTCAGTATCAGTAACTTAGAAATAGTTATCACCAGAGTTTTATACAAAATGAAGAAAAATATTTATGAAACACAAAGGTAAAACAAGGTTTCCAACTAAAATGGCTATTATAAAATAACAACAACAGAAAACAAGTGGTGGTGAAATTGTGGAGAAATTGAACACATTGTTGATGGGAATGCAAAATGGGCATAGCCACTGCGGAAACAGTATGGTGGACCTCAAGAAACTAACCATAGAATTGTACATATGATCTAGAAATTCCACTTCTCAGTATATACCTGAGAGAACTGAAGGCAAGAACTTGCATAGATATTTATACACCAATGTTTATAGTAGCATTATTCACCATAACAAAAAGATGGAAACAAATGTCCATCTACAGAGAAATGGACAAACAAAATGTGGTATATACACGACATGGAGTATTATTCAGCCTTCCAAAAGACTAAAATTCTGACACAAGCTACAACATGGACAAACCTTGAAGACTTTATGCAAACTGAAATAAGCAAGACACAAAAGGACAAATGCTATATGATTCCATGTATACAATGTAACTTGAATAATCAATTCATAAAGACAGAAAGTAGAATGGTGGTTACCAGGGGCTGGGAAGAGGGATGGATGAGGAATTATATTTTAATGAGTGTAACGTTTCAGTTTGGATTGATGAAAAAAATTCTGGAGATGGGTTGGTGGCGATAGTTGGCAAAACAATGAATGTACTTCATGTCACTGTACACCTAAAAATGGCCAAAGTAGCAAATTTTATGTTGTATGTATTTCACCACAGTAAAAAAGTACGTTTCTTAAATATATAGAGTCCCTACCCCGACAAAACTGTTGATATCCAGAACTAATAACTTAACTCTATCAGAAAGGAACTCATATAAATGTATTGACTTTAATTGTAGTAAAATCTCACAGTTGTGGATTGTCAATTGATGGTAACATGTTCGAACTAGATCAAAAATTCTTTGTATTGGATTCGTACCCTTTGTCCTAGAAACTAAAGGTGCTCTTTAGTACCCTCAGGATTAGTCTCTGCAGTGTTAATTGATTAAGGATAGATTTGATGCCCGTATTAGAGAAACACCAGTATGAAAGTATTTATATTTATAAAATTGATTCTGTTCACTTCTTTTAAAAATGCAACATTTTATCCCTCAAATTATGAGCAAATTTTTATGGGTTTGACTACAGACTTATGATGATTTGTCTAGAAGTCCCTCAGTAATAGTTCACTCTCTGTTCTGAGAGAGAACTGTATACCTTATCCTGTTTGTATTTTGGTTCGCTCATCTAGGTACAGAGAGGGTCTCTGTTTCAACGTGAACGTCAATTATAACAGCGGGGTCCTGAAGCCTGGAACTGAGAAACCCTGACTTTTTATTTTATTTTGTTTTTACTTTCTTACATCTACCTCCACTGCTGTTCATTAATAGGGGATCAATATCATTATGCCATTTTCATTAAAATCATTTAGAAAGCACCACATTGTGCACAAGGCCTAAATATTGCGCTAAAGATCATTACAGGTGCAAAGGGCCCTTTCCTTCTGCCTGGGGGCATTTCCGTTCTTATTCTGAGAGATCCAGACTGATAAGCATGAAGAATGATAGGAAATACAGAAAACAGTAGGGCACAGTAACCAAGACTGTGGCATTTACATCAAATACAGGCTAAGAGTAAACTTCTTTTAGTGTGAAATGCAAGAATATGATGAATCTGGAAAGAGCAGGACCCCAATGGCAGTACCTTTCTAATCAGCCCAAGAAAGGCTGTTTCCAAAAATATTAAGAGCTTGAAGGGAAGAGGTGGATTTACTCTGGTACAGGGTTCATTTGCAATTCTGTGAGGTCAATAAATTATCACTTAAGATGACATTTCCCAAAATGTGTTCCACAGAATATTGTTCTACGTGGGGATAAAAAAGAGTCCCAGGGCCCAGCTGAGTTGTACATTCTATCTCTGCTAGAGATTGACAATGAACATTGAGCTATCAAAGGCCTATAAGTCCTGCAATAAAGAAGATAGTTATGTTTGTTTAATCCAGTCTTTCCCAAACTTCTTGAACCTTCAACTATTCCCTCTCTTCCCCCACCCCCATTCGTCAAAGATAAAATAATTTAGAAAACTGGAAAGTTTACCTTATGGTATCTGGGGACACATCCCATTTTCCATTTCCTTGGTAGAGCACCTACTTCAACCAGGCAGCGTTCTAGGCTCTGGGAATACAGCAGTGAACAAAAAACAAAGTATTTGCTTTGTTCAACTATATTATGAGGAGAAGACTGAGACTGAACAAAACAAGTACTGTATATAATGTGTCAGAAAGAGTTAAGTGCAATTGAAAAAATTTTCAGGGAGCAAGGGGAAAGGGTTGCTTGCTTTTTTAGAGAAAGTGGTCAAGGTTGAGAGGACAGGAGACAGGTGAGATGTGCTGATCTGATCAGTTTCTGGGGGACAAATGGCAGCACACAAGGAATATGGGAACCAAACATTCCCTCTAGAGGAAGCCCCTTTGCACTTTCTCTTCAACAGAGGAGACTTAATATTGATAAGGAAGTTCTACATGGACACACTAGCTTTAAGCAATTCTATTAAGGGACCAATTTTACCAATGTGGATGGGTAAATGGCTTATCTCCTTGTGGTAAATTAACTATTTGGGGCTTCTAGGGCACTGTTCATTTACTAATTAATCTACGAATTGTTTGTTCCTTGGCTTCTAGTTAGTGACAGTTTCCTCGGTGACGGCATGTTCTGGAATCGTGCTTCTTTCAAGTCCTCTATTTCACATTGTACTATGGCTATTCATCTTGCTCCTCACAAAGGAGGTAGCACATGGGAGCCACGGGTCATACATTATTTGTCATAACCAGAAAGGTAGCTATCAAGTTGCTGAGCTGTGTTGAGGGGAACGATGACAGGGCACTGACATGTTTGCTGCCTGAGTTGATTCTTGAGACCAGAAGAAGGGGTTCCATTTACTACTGTTGTGATCAAGATTGAATGACTCCTTCCAAGATAAAGTAATTTAGAAAGCTGGAAAGTTTGTCTTATAGGACTTGGGGACACATCCTAATTTCCATTTCCCTGGTAGAAGTATCTCCCAGTTTCAGAGCCAGCCACATAGTTTGTGGAGTTCCGTGCAAAATTAAAATACGGGCATATTGTTCAAAAAACTGGAGAAAGTGGTAGTAAAGGTCCTAAAATACACAGATTTCTTTTCCTTTCCTCCATAGCCTCCATTCTCGTGACTTACATTGGTGTTTATTTGCTATGTCGTGCCATTCTAAGTACATTTTAAATTAGCATGAATTTTACCGTTCAATTTTATATTGTGCAACGCCCATTTAAAATGCATATATAAGAGCATTTAAGTCACGTGGAAACATTGAAATCACACAATTCCTATTTTGTAGCTTAGATATGTATATGCATTTTATTTTTACCAGAACAGTGAAAACTAACTCAATTGTTTTCATTTCACTTCTTGATACATGCACGTTCTATAGTCACTCTGTATCTTACTGAAGAGTAGGAAAGTTTAAACAGGAAAAGAGCTACGTGTTGCCCTATAATTTATTTCCTTTCCATGTCATCATTATCACCAGAACCTCAGTGACAGATGTAACCCCCCTACCTTGTGCTCACTTTCAAATTCACTATTCTCCCACACATTATGGGCCCACTGGACCTGTGCCCGTTGAGGCATCACAAATGGTCTATGTGCATGGGAGATAAGGAACAACAGACTCACAGACCACATACATCTCCTCTGGTGTTGTTCATGCTCCATTGTTCTAGCGGAGTTCACTTCATACAACACAAGTTCCAAGATAACATTATTATTATTTTTAAAGATTGTATTTATTTATTTGACAGAGAAAGAGAATAAGCAGGGGGAGCAGCAGGCAGAGAGAGAGGGAGAAGTAGGCCCCCTATGGAGCAAGGGGCCCAATGCAGGACTCCATCCAAGGACCCTGGGATCATGACCTGAGCCCAAGGCAGATGCTTAACTGACTGAGCGAGCCACTCAGGCATCCCCAAAGATAAAATTATTAAGAATTTCATACAAAAAACTAAAAAGTTTCTGCACAGCAAAAGAAACAATTCACAAAATGAAGAGGCAGTGGGAGAAAATATTTGTAAACCATATGTCAGTAAGGGTTTAATATCCAAAATATATAAGGAACTCATAAAACTCAATAACAATCCTCCTCCTCATCATCTGTGTGGAAGATGGACAGGAAATTCGACTAGACATCTTTCCAAAAAAGATACAAATGCGAAGAGTACTTGAAAAAATGTTCAACATCCCTAATGATCAGGGGAATGTAAGTCAAAACTGAGATTTTGATTGAGATATCACCTCACACCTATTAGAGTTCTAGACAATTATCAAAAAACAAGACATAACAAGAGTTCACGAAGTTATAAGAAAAGGGCGCCCTGGTCTTTAGGAACCTGAATTTGTATGTATATTATGTAAAACAGTATGGAGGTTCCTCCAAAAAGTAAAAATAGAGCTGCCTTTGGAGCCAGCAATTCCACTTCTGGGTATGTGTCTGAAGAAAATAAAATCACTATCTCAAAAAAAAATCTGTGCCCTGTGTCCATGGCAACATTATTCATAAGAACCAAGACATGGAAACAACGTAAATGACACTGGAAAAAGAAAGTGTGATATCTGTATATAAGACAGATAGATATCATATCTATATAGCTATGAAGATATATATGGGATAAATATTGGACTATTACTCAGCCATTAAAAAAGAAGACAATCCTGCCATTTACATCAACATGGATAGACCTTGAAGGCATGATGTTAAGTGAACTAAGTCAGGCAGAGAAGGACAAATACTGTATGATATCAATTCTATATGGAATCTTAAAAAAAAAAAAAAAATCCAAGCTCACAGAAACACAAAATAAAATGGGCTGAATGGACTGTGGGGTGTGGAGAAAATGGGGGCAGGGGATTTTGGATAAGGGTACAAACTTCCAGTGAGAAGATAAATGAGTTCCAGGGATCTAATACTCAGTGTGGTGACTATTGCTAAGAATACTCTATTATGGGGGGCACCTGGATGGCTCAATGCATTAAGCCTCTGCCTTCAGCTCAGATCATGATCTCAGGGTCCTGGGATTGAGACCCGCATCGGGCTCTCTGCTTAGGGGGAGCCTGCTTCCTCCTATCTCTCTCTGCCTGCCTTTATGCCTACTTGTGATCTCTGTCAAATAAATAAATAAAATCTTAAAAAAAAAAAAAGAATATTATGTACTTGAAAGTTGCTAAGAGGGTAGGTCTTAAATGTTCTTATCACACACAAATAAAGCACAATTATGTGAAGCAATGGATTTCTTAACTAACCTTATTGTGATCATCATTCTACGATATATACATATCAGATAACCACACTGTACATCTTGAATTTAGACAACATCCGAGGTCAACTATATCTCAGGAAAAATGGAGGACAGAATGAAATTTACAGAAAGAGGCAAAAAAGAAAACCTAATTAATGGGAAATATGTCCTGATAAATCAAACTGATTCCAATATTAATAGTCAATTTATTTGTTTAAGATTTTATTTATTTATTTGACAGAGATCACAATTAGGCAGAAGGGCAGGAGGGGGTGGGGGAGAAGCCGACTCCCCATTGAGCAGAAAGCCCAATGCAGGGCTCAATCTCAGAACCCTGAGACCATGACGTGAGCTGAAGGCAAAGGCTTAACCCACTGAGCCACCCAGGTGCCCCTTAATAGTCAATTTAAATAATGGAATTGGTTAATAGCATCAAATTTGGATTAAAGAAAGGGAGAAGAAACTAGTTGTTTCAATACAAGATATTCACTGGCTGGTGCCATATTATATCCATCCGATTACACCATTCGTAATAAAGCACAGTCCACAATTTAAAAAAAAAAAAAAAAAAAAGGAATTTCAAGACTGTGACAGCAGAGCATTAAATCCTGAGGCCATGTGCTCAGGTCGTATACCCTAGAAGCCGGCCCTGCCAACTTTCTCCAGTGCAATGTGGAGACCACAGATGAGGGTATAGACACCTCACAAGAAATGTTGCACACTCTGTTCCTTCATTAATTTTCCAGATCTACCTCTGACATAACCTTTAGAAGGTGAAATACTCACCAAGAATATATATTAAATATTAGTTTGAAAATAGCTTCAGGACTTAGTTTGTACAACTAAGCTCAAAATGCTCGCAGCCCATGTGCCCTTTTCCTGGAGGCTCAACTCAAGAAATTTTTGATCCGCTAATGGAGCAATTCTTCCATCTTTTAATGTATGCGATATCATAGCTCCTCTTTCCCTCTTCTCCTGCTAAAATCACATTTTGATTAAAGTCGCCCTTTGCTTCCTCCTTTCTTTCAACCACTGCCACACTCCTTGTGTATCAAATCCCTGTCTTTCAGGATGATTAAAATCTAGAGTAATGGAGTGCCGCAAGTGCCAAAATGAATCGGAGATCAATGCACAAAAACACACAAAGCCAACAAGCCTGCTCGCAACTCTGACACCCCATTAACTGCATCTTAAGGTCTGGTGGCCTCTGCTTCTCTTGGGGGACAACATAGCCCTTGTTCGGCTCAAGGTGTACTGTCTTCCTTTAGTGGGAAATCACTTAGAAAAAAAAATACATCAGTGACATGGCAAAAAAAAAAAAGATGCCGCCTCTCTTAGGAACACACAAAAAAGCTGCTTCCCGGCTCCTTCTTCACCACTCTATCTGCCCGCCGACACTGTACTGACCTTCTGCCCCGTCCCCATACGCGCTTTGTCACCGAAGCGGAAGACCCAGCATTTTGACAGACAGCTCCATGCATTTACCATAAACCTGGGGCTTGCCTGCATCGTGGTAGAAATCATATTACCAGATTCCTAACAAGAAGGATTATGAGGTTAGAAACTGTTAAAAAAGAAAAAAAGAAGAAGAATGAAAAAGGACTCCTTCACACGGAGCCCCAAGAGCCAGCTCCTGCAACAAAGCCCTATTTTCCATCTTTTATGTAAAGCAAATGGATTAACAACGGGCACGAAGCTGAGCTGCCGCCCCGACTCACTGTGCCAGGCAGGCTCTCTGCGGAATTGTTTGCACCAGCCATGGCTTGTGTGCAAACAGGAGGAACGTGTCCAGGCGGCAGCCACTCGCCACGGTATGCGAAGAGTTCGCGAACGACATGCCCGGGACCGCTTTCTTCCCCCTGGCCAGTCCGCCCAAGTCGAGTCAGGGCGTGCCAGGGTGACGACGGATGAAGGCAGACCCCAGGTCTGTCTTGGCACGGACGCTCAGGTCCGGGGGAGAAAGTTGGTGGAGCTCTGGTGTGTATTCAGTTTCTGTGCACTCAACAAACTCCACCGCGAGGAGCCAACGTGAACCGCCTGATGGTAGTACGCAGGCTGGGGCGACCCACGGATGCAAGCGTCCTGATGCTTCTTTGGAAAACAAAGGAGTTACCCGGCTAATGAGCTAAATTAGAGTAAACTAGCATTCGCCTTAACAATTATTACTTACAGAGCTAGCTGTGCTCGGCGTGGTAACAATAATGCCAAGGCTGAATGGAATGCTATTTCTCAGGTGCATATCCTCCCGCTGAAAGCCCACTGGACCAGGACCCGCGCGGCCCACTTCTGCAGACTGGAGGGAAGTTTTTCAGAGTCTGGACGGTAGATGAGGTCCTAGGTGAGCAAGGAAAAGAGGGCTGGGAAACAAAATTCCTTATTAAAACCAAAAGTGTTAACCTGACAAACATACTCATTGAATCTCTTTAATACTATATATGAAATACATATGGTACTCATTTTCCCTTAAAATGAGCCATGATAAGAAAACAATTTTATATTCTCAAGGCCAGAACCAGAGAAGATATGCATCGGTGATAATATTGATTTTTTTTTTTTAATTCTACTGAAAGGCTATTACTAGACATAGGTTATAGTTACAATGAAAACCAAGAGCCGCTTTTAATCCGCTGGGGGGGACAAGTGATGTTGGCTCCTTTTTGTCACTGTCAAGGTGTAGAAAGAATGAAAAATACTTTGGTGGATTTCATTATTAGTACACATGAACAGTCTGAACTCTCCATTATTGGGTCGCCTTTTTTCATAGTCAGTGCCTTTTGCAGGCTCTTTTTAAAAAACTATTTGACAAGAAAAAAAATAGCTTTCAGGGTTTGATATGTGAGTACCTACAAGTTTTCACAAGTTTTCACAAGAAAGTAAATGAGGAGCAGGTCCTGCAAGCTTAATCATATTAACTCGGAACACAATCAAGCTTCACATCTTAACCAAAGCTCGGCGCTTCGTGCAAGTGTGAACAAAGACTGGATGGAGTTCTTTCCTGATCTTGGACAAAAATAATAATAATAATAATAATAAAATAAAACAGATCCCTACCTTTAAAGTAAACATTCTAGTAAATCTAAAATAACATGAAATGTCTCAGGTAGCTGCAGCCAAAATAAATAATCATTGGCAATCAGAATGCTACCAGTACCTGGAAAGAGACGTCGTATCCCTTCGACTAAGGGCACAACTGAAGAAGACCACAGACTTCTCAGTACACAGACGACTAGGGACTTCATCTCTCAGTCCTCTAACAGCATTACTGTTGATTCGTATCAGTACCTTGTACCTTTTATTTGCTTTGCATTAGGGAAAGGGATTTTTTTTTTTAAATTAGTAATCTCACTTTTTCCATCGAAGTTTGTTTGATACGATTATACTTTCCACATGTTTCTTCTGTGCTGCTTTGTCTTTTAAGGCAGGCAAGGTGAAGCAGAAAGAAAAACATATTTCATGTGAATATTTAGCTTTGACACTATTTGGACCAAATTATAGAGAAAACAATGTTCTGGAAATGATTACTTTTTGTTAAACTTATGAAGTGTCGGGATAAGCCTGAGTGAATCAAGCAAGCACATTTTTCAAATTATTTCAGTAAAGGATGGGAGCTGTAAAAACAACTTCTTAAATCTCAACGACTTGGGATAGCGTTTTCCATTTTGGTTGTAGAGGAAAAGTTATCTCTTTAATATGGAGGTGTTTGTCCATGATGCACGTCTGTATTAACTCAGTATGGATTTTACCTCATCGTGCTAAATGAGCAAACCAAGTGATTTTAAACATGTGAGCCTCCTACATTTTAATATGTGGGTTTCCAGCCTGCTGCGGGCAGTCTCCCACAGTTTATAGTGTGATGTTTCACATCAATTTAAAAGAGATGAGAGAATGGGTTACTTGAAGAGTTTGTTTCCTTGTAATCAACTGTAAAGAGACCAAGGTCATGTAACAGATTTCTTCTTCTTTCTGTCTTAGCCAGGAAGACTATGTGAATGCAAATTGCTTTATTGGTGAAGGGAATTAAGATTATAAAAAGCTAGGCTTAAAGAAGTGCAAAATCAGGGCTGTGTCAGAGCAGGGACAACATAATTGTGGTATGGATTCCCATATGGGACTAAATTATCTAGATTTTAGTAATGTCAGCAGTTCTGTGGAGTTGCTGGAATGCGGCCAATGTGCCATATTTGCTTCATTTTTTTAAGATGGTTCTGATTCTACACAATTTTAAATATGCACGAAGCTAAAATTGTTTGGGTATTTTGGTGGCACTTCTCAGATATATGTCTGTGCCTGTCAGGAATTTTATTTGACTATGAAACAGGAAGTGATGCTGACGTGCCTTTATTTTTCTAAACAAAATGCCATTTATTATCATTTCTATCCAGGCTATCAAATCTTCCCAGTAGGGGAAAAAAAATACCCACTTCTGTGAGTACACATCAAGGTTGTCTTCCTTTACCGTGTACCATTCAGTAATACTGTTCTGTAGCAACTCAATAAAGCTGATAGTTTTTCTGGGTAATTACCCACAGCCCCCTGCAGGACAAATTAGCATTCATGACCTGAATAATGCTTACTAGAAAGAGTTCAATGGAATTTACTTAATCAGAATCATTGCTTTCTCTTCACTAATTTTTTTTTACCTAGTCCCCAATGCCTGGTAACAGCAAATATCTCTCAAACCAGTGTTTCATACCCGATGGGGGTGGGGAGCATGAATCTTTAAATTTGAAATGCAGTTGTGGCCTTGGAAAAAATTGTATATTTTTATATGAATAATTAAAATATCTACCTTCCTTAAAATTTTCTATTGTTTTCTCTTTTTAATGCTTACTGGTTTTTGAAAATGAGAGAGGTTTTTTTTTTTTTTTCATTTTTCTAATTATTTGCAACAGTTTTCCCATTTGTTGAGAATAAAACTTTACAATTGGTCATGCTTCTGGAGTGAATGCTTATACAAGCTCCATATTGCTGGGCATCAAAAATCAGATAATAGCTCAACAAACTATGGGTACTGTTTTTGATGATTTTTTTGTTCATATTTGATTATTTATTTGATGATTTGTACCAAAATACCAGGCCATGTGGTTATTAGAATATTCAAAGAAATGAGAAGGAAGAATTAACACTCACTGAGCTTCTATTACGTACAAAACACTGCCAGGTAAACTGTTTTTTCTCTTTCTTATTCTTTTTTTTTTTTTTTTTTAAGATTTTATTTATTTATTTGACAGACAGAGATCACAGGCAGAGAGGTAGGCAGAGAGAGAGGAGGAAGCAGGCTCCCTGCCAAGCAGAGAGCCCGACTCCGGGCTGGATCCCAGGATCCTGGGATCATTACCTGAGCCAAAGGCAGAGGCTTTAACCTACTGAGCCACCCAGGCACCCCACTTTTTCTTATTCTTGAAACAGTGCCGTGAAGGAAGCACTAGTAGGTCCGTATTTATAAAGAAGGAAAATGAGTTTCATGGTTTAAGGTAATTCTTCCAGTGTTTACATAGAGTTACCAAAATGTTATCCAAAAGCTAACACTTTTTTTTGTTTTGCTTTTGTGTTTATGTGTAACGATTTCACATTTTTTGGAAAGTCAAGCAAAAGGCAGTCTTAAACCAATTCCATGACTGAATCTCTAATTTGGAGATTTCTAACCTGAAGAAGGAGATTCCTGAAATTCGGTTGCAAATTTGTGTCTTTGAACACTAATTTGCTGTAAGTGTAGCTAAGGCTAGAAAAATCCACCGCAGTGCAACTGTCCTGCAAAGGTTCTGTTAGTCCACTTCTTCTCTCCATTACTTTTTGCGAATCCCCTGACCCAACAGAGCCACAGAAAGGTGTGAACTGCTGGAACATGGTTCCTCAATGGAACTTTAGTAAGGGTTGGAAAGCAATGCTATTAAATCAAGCGAAAGAATTCGGGTCAGAGATAAGAACCAAAATAAAACAAAGCAAAATCCGGGTGGTCGTCAGTGTTTCTCTGTACTTAACTCGGTGGAGACAGTAAGAATTTCTGTAGGATCAGAAAACTTGTCTGGAGACTTGGTTTGTGTAACAACTTTGAAGTTTTTACTTACGTGGTATAGTTGTTTGGGTTTACATATTATGTTTGTTTATTGTTTATTTATTGTATGTTTATTGGAGGTGACTTGAGGGGAAGCTGAAGGAGATTATAGGGACTAGTTAGAGCCCCAGAAAGAAACCTCCTGGCTCCGCCACTGATTAGATTCCATACTTCCAATGTACTAAAACCGTTCATTTGAACTGCAAAGGAGGGGTTCACTCATCCAGGCCCCTGTGCCACACAGCACTGAACTGAATTTGGTACCTAATTAAGTTTCCTGGGGTGCAAAATGGTTATCCCACTTCTAAATCTAAATAAATCAAAATGTTTTTTCAACTTTGGGGGTTTCAGAAAACCCGCAACACATTTCTGCACAGATTTTCCTTCCAAACACTAGAATATTGCAAGGAAAATTCGATCCATATGTTTCAGATTTACTTAGAGTTGTATCAGAATCTTGTGTTGCAATTGACATTTGATGTTCATGAGGTTTTCTGAATGCTTTCTATTTGCCTTTAACTCAAGAACAGAAAGTTGATTTGTCAAGCTTATATGTACTGAAACCCCAAAATATTAAATTTGGGTGGAAGACAACAAACTTTAAAAAATCGGCATAGGGCATAAAATTTAATAAGGCATGTGTCTTGCCATGTCTCCAGTGTTGGGGACGTGCAGATATGCCTCTCTCTGGCCATATGCTCTCTATAGATACAATTTTGATACTGATCTGGTGAAAGGAAAAGTGGGACAAGGAAAAGAAACAAGGCCAAATTTTTTTTATTATTATTATTCCGGTACTCCTACCTGATGTAAATATTAACAGGATATTATCTGCAATGGGAGGCAAATGATATGTGCAGTGACAGCGTCTACCTAATTTTCTTCCATCCTTCACACACTCTCCGCTCAGTCTCTGACCCACACTGGAGCTCTACCTCTGCCACCAGGATGCGGGAGATGCTAGATTTTCTGGTCGGCAGTGTCCCTCCCCATCACCAGACAGATACCAGTGGAAGGAGGACAGGCAGGAGTGAAAATAAATAATTTAAACTGCAGCATTACGTCTTAGAGGAGGTAGTATAAAAGAATCTCCATTTGTGGCTGATAGTGCTATTTTTAGGGCTTCTAAAATAATGGCTTCCCTTTTTTCATGGCTAAGAATGTGGTTCTGCCTCTGCTTAGAACATGACAATGGTGCCTTCCAACCAGAAGCCGTTTGGAAAGAGGCATCATGTTTCCAAGGAGCCAAGCACCTCAGGAAAAAAAGTTTTCTGTTAGCAGAAAGTAAGTCACCAACTTCTGGTGATGGTTGACGGCAGTGTCTACAGACGGTGTGGGAGTGGGCCATTCGCTTTGTTGGTTGTGCAATCCGCATGTGCGCTTTTATTGTTTTCACTAGTTTTACTTCTAGTGTGTCCTCTCTTAGAACAAAAATGATATGGAGAAAAATAGTTTTTCAGTATAGAAACATAAAATGAATGCAACCGGAAGAAAATAAAAAATCCTGAAATCTCTCTTCCCCAAATAACTGTCACTTATACTTGCCATATATAGGTCCGTCTACCATATTTTCTATGCATAAACATGCATGCGTTCTGTTTTTACAGAAATGATATCATATAGGGGGCATGGGGACGAGTGGTCTGGGGAGCACTTTTCAGTGCCACAAGGCCACACACAAAAAAGAAAGAAATGATATCATATAGCCCATACCTCCTTATTCACTGGCCATACAGAGTCACAGACAATTATGCCATATTTTAAATGTCTCTGTGGTATTCTACTGTTGGAATGAACTATTTAATCATCCAACTATTCAAATATGATTATTCCAATTTAATGATTCAAAATATTAGTTTTCAGGTTGTTCCAATATATTGGCTACTGGTCATATAAATAGCACAACAAATGCCATCTTTACTTAAAATCTTTGCCCATGTCAATAATTATTTCTTTAGGATAAATGTCCAGAACTGAGATGACTATTCAAAATGTTAAGGCTTATGAAGTATATTTACAAAAATAGAATGCACTTTTTTTTTTCTTTCAAAATAATAGTGGGTATAGGGCCTGTCTCCATGACTTCATCTGATCTTTGTCAGGACCAATCACTCACCTTTGCAAGATGGCCGGAAGGTTGGGAAGGTAGCAGGTGGTGGGTGGTCATCAAGTCCAAAGGGGCTAACATAGTGTAGTTCCAACACTCCCTCTTGAGATTCAGAGTCCTGTGCTCCCTCCTTCATCTTCCTGTATTATTATTTCCCTTTATCTTTCTCAAAACCGTTCTCACTCCTTGAAAGTATTACCTCAACTTTAAGGTCTATTTTAAGCTACCCATGAGCCCCATGTGTTTTCCACGAATGCAGACCATTTTTATAATGAATCCTGATGGTTTGATAAAATAGTAGTTAATTGTAAGGAATGTCTTCATTTCATAAAAATCCTTTTTTAAATTTTTTTTTATGTTTTGAAAGATTTTATTTATTTGAGATAGAGCACGAGGATGAGGAGGGGCAGAGGGAAAAGGAGATTCCCCGTTCAGGAGGAAGCCCCATGTGGGGCTCGAATCCAGGACCCTGAGATCATGCATGTCCTGAGCATGACCTGAGCTGAAGTCAGATGCTTAACTGACTGAGCCACTGAGGCACTTTCATAAAAATTCCTGTAAGTCCAGCATTGACCAGCTTCCATGTGGGGGTGTAATCTTCTGTGACATCACTGGGGTGAACCAGAATGAAGTGATCAGGGAATTCAATCACTCTATCCCTGCCTAAGAGACAGGACAGGACAGGACAGCCTTTCAGAAAAAGACCCAGTGTTGACACCGTGTGACTTTAAGCAAAAGGCTCAAGCTATCTGACCTTCAGCATCCTCTGTCAGAAGCTAATAATATCATCTTCATACCATTATGTAAGAAGTCAGTGGTGCTAGAGAAACACCTTGTATGCAACGAGTGCTTAATCAATAGCAGATCCTTTAGATATATTTAGACAGGGAAAGTGCAAGGTAGTCATCGAAGGCCATTTTAAATGCCTTTAGCCCATTTCAGCCAGAGGTCGTATTGATTAAGAATTGTATTCTGCTACAAGTAATAGAAAAAGAGTAACTTAAATAAATAAGGGACTTTTTCTTTCCCACATAATCCCACTCTTGGAGGTAGGGCTTGTTGGTGTTGATTAGTGGCTTAAGGATGTCAGAACCAAGCTGTTTGGGATTAATTTAGCCTTTTCCCTCAGCCATCAACATATGGCTGCTGCTGCTGTTTTAATCCCATGTCCTCATTTCTGAAAAGGAGAGGAAAGAAGTGACCAGAAGGGAGGTGAAGCACCCACCAGAGAAATCCAGAGCAGACTGTGAATGTCTCATGGGCCATTGCCACTCCTCACTGCAAGGGAGGTTTGGAGAGCTGGCATTGGCTTTCCCAAAGAAAACCAGAGTAATTGTCTGCCTGCCAGAAATGTCTCTTTCCCTCCCCCCACCCCATCCTTATTTTTTTTTTCTTTTTACCATATCTCTTTCTTTTACTTGCTTCCTGTCTGAGACAGAACAGGCTCAGTTGCGTGAGTTGGAGGGTATTGCAGATCCCACCCAACCATCTTTCCTCACCCACCAGTTTCTGTGAATGCCCTAAATTTTATCATCTGTGAATTAAACTATCACCCCTATATGTCCAAATGCATTTATCTTTGGAAAGAAAATCAGCACCTTACTTCATTTCTGTTATTAACACCTTACCTAGTCCATAAGTTCATTGATGAGAACCCTTGGAAGGGAAAACTAATAGAAACTGGGTTTTTAGCCCAAAGGATGTACAGCTTAATTCTGAGCAACAAGCATGAGCCAGGCATGTCCCGAGCGGGGAAGAGAGCAGGATGGGAGATGTGAAGACCCAGAGGGATCGAGGGATCGGATCTGCTGTAAGACAATAGATAAGCTCATCAAAGACAAATGCCACCTTCTCCACAGTTGGTCCTCGGGACAGATTGATTGCTCTTTTCTCGACAGTCCTCAACATCTGTGAACGTGTGCGATCATACACAAAAGAGAAAAGTAGCCCAACAGCCGTCAGGTATCCCCTTAGCTTCTGCTTCAAGTTCATATGGCTGCATTCAGGCCCCTCTGTCCAGGGGAAGGGAAAGGGTGGGCTCCGCAAGAGGCTACTTAACTCCAAGTCTTCTGATCTGATGTTAAGGTATTGGGAAAGAGACATTCATCTTAGCATTTTTTTAAAAACACAGAGAAACACTGTAGTACTGTGGCTCAGCCCAGGCTTTCTGGAATCAAACTGCCTCTATTCAAATTTATAGTGACTGTGGGAAAGGTATTTAACATCCTTGCACCAGTTTCTTCATCAAAATGGTCATAATAATGGTATTTATCTCCTTAAGGTACTGTGAGGATTAAATGAGGTAATAGCACTGACGTCCTGAGAACTATGTCTGGAAGGTACAAGTATTTGCTTTATTAAGTTGAAAGCATTCTTCTTCTTTTTAAAATTTCTGACCTTTCCATAGATACTATATAATCATCTGTATATCTAGATTCCTTTACAATTTCCAAAGTGTTGCCTTACATATTTAGTCATCACCGTGTAGGTAGGTAGGCTGGTTCTATCATCCCCATTCTACAGGTGAGTGAATGGAGTCACAGAGATTATGCTCTTGCTCAGACTTACACAGATGGCGACAAGGCAGAAAGTCCGACCCAGAAATCTGAAGACAAGTTTGATGAACTTTCTGTTATGCCACACTGATTTCTACTGATTTCTGCATGGCATGATGAACACGTTTTAGGATTGATTCTGTTTGAAAGTATTAATGATTCCCAGAAGCTGAGTCTTCCTATATGTGTAGCCCAGTATTCTTGCCAAGAAAGTATAAGGAGTATTTGACTTCCTGATTTCTATGTAATTTTTGTGATATCTCAGAAGGGCCATAATTTATTCTACTAATATTGAATGACCCAGTAATTATACTTCTAGTAGCATATCCAAGAAAACAATGCTAAACAGAGAGAGAGGAAAAACAGTTGTATAAAAGATGTTAATTTTAGGGTTATATATAATAGCCAAAAAAGAAAACTAACCCTAAATATCCTTTGCATAAGATCAGATACATCAACTCAAGGAAATAATAATAATAATAATGATAACTACCGTATATTAAGCACCCAGTATGAGCAGCACATTCTACTAGCTCCTTTCAAATAACATCTCTTTTGATTTCCTAGGACTTGGGCATCATTTTCACCCCATTGCATAGATAATGCCACAAAGTCAAGGTCATACAGCAAGTGTGACAGATGCAACTAATGACTCATCCTTCAGCCATTCTGTTTATTGCTAATGGAGTGCTGATTTTATTTGAGAAGAAAGTTAAATAACCAGTCCAAACTGATTAGAGTAGTCCCAACCTCCCAAACTCCTTTGCAAGTAGTAAATCTAGGGATGTGCATATGATATAATCCTAGTCAATGAGATTTAAGAACAAATTTGCTGGGGGCTTCTTGAAAACAGCTTCCTAAGATTTTTCCCCCTCTTTTCTTTTTTTTTTCTGCTCCCTTTAGTCTTGTCTTTATACATTTTTATGTAAGTAGATGATGTTAGAGTCTGAAACAGCCATTTGGGGATCATGAAGGGATTAGAGAAAAAAATGAAAATGATGAAATAAACAAGGAAAATAATCTAAGTTCTTGCCAATTGCAGTGAGCTGCCAAGCCACACTGGTATTGCCTGCCTTTGAGCGGTTCTTTTGTTAGTTTTGTTTTCTTTTGTTTTTATGGGAACAATATACATCTTTTTGGTATAAACCACTGTTCATCTATTATTTGGCACTGAAAGAATTGTATTAGTGAAAATTAAATAAGGCTGCGAGTGACTTAGAACTTGTCCAACTTAACTGGGACTTAACCTTGTATAAAAGTCTCTATCAGAAAAGCCCATGGTGGTAGGCAGTCTGGGGTGAATATGGCATTCCACAAAGTCCTCAGAGACCCAAGTTTTTCTAATCTTGCTCCATCCCAGGAGTGAGTTTTGCCACTGGGATCAAGATGGCTGCTTGAGCTCCAGCCTTTATACATGCAATCCAGCCAGCAGAAAAGAGGAAAGGGCAAGAAAAAGCATGCTCATCCTTGCTTTTAAGATAAAATCTTACTTTTAAGATAAAGTTGAGAAATTTCATACACCATTTCACTCACATCATATTGGATAGAACTGCTAGCTGTAAGAAAGGGAGAACATGTTATCCTCGTCTTGGGAGGTCATATATTCAGCTAAAAATCAACAATTCAATCAGTAGGGATAAAGTGTAAAACATACAGAGGAAGACACATATGGTTGATGAACCCACATCTGTCTGACTCTTAAGCCATGCTATAGTCTACTGTCTCTTGTAGCTAATTAGACTGTATAATGATGGAATGAGTCTGTTATTTTATATGCTTTATTTTTAAACTAGTTTGCCATTCAAGTGTACTATAAAAAGGAAAATGGCTTTGATATGTTATGCAGAATAAAGTTTTATATAGAATATATATAGGTAAAATTATGCTCTCAAAATATTTGAAAGAGAGGTTGCATTGGAATTTAGGAACATGAATGAATCAGGGATTTGTTCCTACACTTCTCTATTTTTAAGTCTTCTTTAATAATCAAGTAATAATTTTATAATAAAAAGATCTTACACTCATATGTGTGTGTGTATTTGCCATATTAAAATCACATGAACCACACAGAAAACGTTTTTATATAGCCACTAAGGAGAGTGTATAAGTGTTGAATTTTATGAAGAAGAAAAATGATAAATAGCATGTCATTTGATGCTTCATAATTTTTGGTTTGTAACTTTCTGGGTCACTGATTTCTCAAAGAGTTTTCATTCTTTCCGCACATTAGTTAGGTGATTGAAGAAGGTGTCAGGCTACTGAAACATGGGAAAAGATGATGTGGAGGAATTAAATTCTTCTTTTCTTTTGGCTGAGTATACAAAATGTGCAGTGTGATTTAGTAGTCCTTCCCCTGTGTGTGTTCACCTCTGTCTGCTGTGGGCAGTGTTGAGAAGACATTGTCATTGGCATGAGATACATGCCAATGAGATACATCTTTTTTTTTTTTTTTTTTTTTTTTTTAAGACTATGTGCTGATTTAATAAAATCAATGCCAAGATTTGGTGGAATGGTAAAGACCAAGAAACTTGAGAAAACGTTAGAAAAAATGGCTGGTTCATTGTGATTAAGGAGTACGTTGACATAGGAGAAGGAAGAAACATTATTGGAGGAACACTGTGAATATGCTGGGTCAGCTCAGGAGATCTTCATCTCCATTCAATTAGTGCGTGCACAACGTTGCCCAAATGGTAGCGGGAGTGGTCGCAGCACATATCAAGAAGGAGTAGAATCCCTAGATTGACCTGCAATAAAAGTGATACACACCTTAAAAAGGGTAGGTATGTATAGTGTAGGCAGTACTTTTCTTGTCTTCTGTGTTTGCTTGCTTGCTGACTTTTTGAGAAAAAAAGGCACTAAAATTTAACATTTAAAATGATTAAATCAGTGAGCTAACATGTAATTATAAGAAAGATATAATTGATATTTTACCTTGTAAGTTGTAAGGATGATAAAGCTAATTCATGTGTGGTTTGTAGCCATTTTCCAGTCCAATAAACAGAATAGAAACTTGACCCAACGAGAAGTCTATGGCTTCATTTCTAGTCATTTATTTACATTCAAAGGCTTAATAGAAATTTCATCTCTGAACATGTTCTGAGGAAGATGCCATACTTTTCAATTTTCCAATTATGTCATTCAAAACCTATAAATTGTAGTACAATAAAAGTTTGGCTTCGCAATAGCAGCAGAAAAAAATCCAAAATATCTGGGGAAAAAATTAACCAAAAAAAGGGGCAAACATCATATAATGAAACTTTAAAAACTACAGAAGAATAGAAATGACTTGAATAAACAGAGAAGCATACAATCTGATGTTCTTCGATAAGAAAACACACATCATGAAGATGTCCATTATCCTAAATTTACCTATAAATATTGATCCTAATATAAAATATTAATCCATGGCTCTTTGAAACAAGATAAGCAGATGCATGTGAAAAAATACACAAATAGAGCCATGAAAAGTCTTTTTTAAAAATATTTATGTATATATCCATGTATGTATGTAAGCTCTACACCCAACCCATGTTTGAACTCACCAACTCAGGACTCTACCAACGGATCCAGGTGCCCCACATTAAAAGTCTTAAAAGGAAAAGTCATGAGGGGGAACTCCATCTTCCAGTTACCAAAATGCCTCATAATGCTTTAATAATTAAAACAGTATAATATTGGCATGCACGTGTATACACACACAAATGTGTGAACATGTGCAAACATAAATAGAACAGTTTTAAAAGTCCAGAAAGATATAAAACCATAGAAGAGTTTAACACGGGGCATATCAACCCGTGGAGAAAAGAGTGAGAGTTAATAAAGGACATTGAAAAAGTAGGGTAGTCATATGAAAAAAATAATAATTTGGATACATAACTTATCTTTACCATATATCAAGATTTACGGGGCACATGGGTCGCTCAGTCGGTTAAGCGTCCAACTCTTGACTTCAGCTCAGGTCATGATTTCAGGATTGTGAGACTGAACCCCACATCAGGCTCCACGCCCAGTTTAGGATTCTCTCTCTCCCTTGCCCCACAGTGGTGTTCTCTCTCTCTCTTAAAAAAAAAAAAATATATATATATATATATATATATATATATATATATAGAAAAAGGAAGGAAAAAAAGAAAAGATTTAAAAATTGCACAGTAACTATAATGTACAGAAACTTCATAGAAAAGCAAGCACTTTAAAATAAAACAAAAGATAGTATCATTCATAATCTGGGAAATAAAAATGAAAGTCATCCTGAGATTTTTGTTTTTCCAGGTATAACATTAGCAAAGATCCAAGTTTGGTAATACTGAAACTGAAATTACATTTCTAGGATTTAATCAAGAACGTATTTAAGACTATACATACACATATGCAAAACCACACATATAAAATGCCATAATGGGAACTTTGTGCATGCGTAAAAGCAAAAAATAGGAAATAACGTAAACAGATGCACACCAATAGGAGACAGTTCAGAAATATAATGGGACAGCCATGCTATTTAATATTTATGCAGTATTTAAAAGGACAAGGAAGTTCTTCCGGATGCCTGGGTGGCTCAGTCAGTTGAGTATCTGCCTTTGGCTCAGGTCATGGTCCAAGAGTTCTGGGACCGAGTCCTGCATTGGGTTTCCTGCTCAATGGGGAGCCGGGTTCTCCCTCTGCCTGCTGCTCCCCCTGCTTGTTCTCTCTCACTGTCTCTGGCAAATAAATAAATAAATAAAATCATTAAAAAAAAACAAAAAAAGAATAAGGAAGCTCTTCATATATAAATGTGAAACATTTATCAATATGCATTAACAACAGCAAAAGGTGAAAAACAGTATGTATAGTGTGTTACCATTGAAAAATGAAGGAATGGGCTATAAACATTTGCATAGAATATTTTTGTGTAGATATACAACACAGATACAGAAACTGACAACATGGTTCATCTCCAGGGAATAAAACTTGGCTAGGATATGGGGGTGATAGACTTCTCACAACTTATGCATCTTTTGAATCAGAATCTTTTGAATATATTAATATTTAAAAACTAAATTGAAATATGATAAACTTTAAACACTTTAGCTTGTGACTAACAGTTATACCCCATAACCCAGTGTGACTGGTTTCAAGCACATATTTCTTAAAGGGAGAGAGTTAAAGGGAGAACCCCCAGTGGTGTGTTGGAACCAGCTCCCTTCAAAGAGGTAGACTTAAAATCTACACACCAATTAGAAAGGCAGGGTCTAAAAAGCGTCCAGAAAGAACCTAATATTCTACCCACAGAAAAATGTCAAAATGGACATCCTAAGTATACTTTTTGACATAATTTATAAAATATCTTCCCAGCTCAGCACTTCAGTGACACTGATGGACGCATTTATCCCAAGGAAATCAGCAAACACTACAAATCAGGGTACTATGAGCGTGAGCGACAGGGAAATCCAGTGGTTAGACACCTCCCAGCACAGCTTCGACTCAAACGTTCTAACTCTTGCCATGATTTTCTTTGAAACTTTCCGATTAAGTGACATTCTTTCCTAATAACTGGGTTGATATCTACTTGATAATGGAGCTGATAAGGAAAGATAAGCATGGAGGGCTCATAATTACAAATATATCCCCACCTTGTTGCACAAGCAGGGGCACTCATTGAGAAGAATGAGAGTGTGGAGATGCTATTCGCTGTGCCTGCCCAGTTTAAATGTACAGAGAATGCTCTATGTCCTATTTGTAAGCAAGTATATAAAAACTAAAGAGAGAAAATTAAGCAGATTTGCAAGCTTATTTTGTTTCCTTGTATCATACAGTGCATCTCATTTAATATTTGCTTGTTTTATTAATAATTGAAAGCAACTTTGCAACACATAGGCATGCAGAATAACTTTTGACCCTATGGGAATTAATGTCTAGTGACAGTGGTCCAGAAATGATGCAAGTTATGATAATAAAAACTCTGGTCAGCTATTTTGCACTTTATGTACTGTAGATATTTTCCCTACAAGAATGCCCCCTTTCACATGGAATTCGCACAACCAATTTATCTAGATGTAACAGCTTGATAAGCAGCAGACTACTTGTAAAGAGACGGATGGCCATAAAATAAAATTAACCTTTTTAAAATAAATGTGATGAAAGAGAAAGCAAAATGTCCTATACATCTTCAAAGGAAAATTACTTTGAATGTGTAAAGAAAAAAAAGGAAATGTAATGTTTAACATCATCCTGTGTTAAGCTTTTATAAGCCCCAATTAAGAGTCCCTTCTACTGAGGGTTTTCTCTGAAGTAAATACATGTTCAAGAGGGAAAAGATTTTGTTTTGGGTGAATGTTTATCTTTTTCCTGCTTCAAAAACAGCTCCTGCTGATGTAAACATGCCTACCTTGCCATTACCTACAAGAGCACTGTCCAAAGGGCAGTCTACTTCAAACAGACAAATTCTCCATATTTGGGAAACAAAAATTAAATTGAACCCATTTCTATTTGTTTCTTACTAAAATTCTGGAGTAAGTTTGCCTAAGGACAAAGCTAACACAAGTTCACCTACTCATATGGCTTGACGCACACACGTACTTACCTTTTTTGAAAGAGCTGTATTGACTGTTTTGAGACACCTCTGACTGTGACATTCCTGGCTCTGGGGTTAAAGGATGCGTTTCTGAGGTATTAAAAAAATTAAAAGCCAATGGTCTTTCAATCACTCCTAGCTATAAAAGTTGCAAAAGCAAAACCAAAAATTTATTTACAAAAATCCAGATGTTTTTATTCGAGAAATTCGAATGGAGCACTTAGCTCTCTCAGGTACTGTTAGCATCACCAAAAACTCTGCTAACCATGGATCTATCCGCCCTTTAGGAACATTCAAAGTAGATCATTTGTCAGCGGCATGAAGCCGATGGAGTCACGTGGCCGCCTCAAACCTCAGTTTCCTTGTCTCAAAGTGATGTTAATGGGATGAAATAAGCAACGTGTGTTTTGTACCAAATTAGTGATGCAGCAAGTACTGTGGGGCTTAGAAAGGGGACAACTGAGACTAGTGATGCAGCAAGTACTATGGGGCTTAGAAAGGGGACAACTGAGACTCGTTAGAATAGACACAGAGCCTTGTTGTCCCCGGTAGTCGAAGTCCTCAGCATAGCGCCTGGCATGTAGTGATTGCTCAAACCGCTGTGGCAGGATTCAAGCCTTTGACCATTCATTGCTGGCTGATGTAGGAAGAAAATCTATGCGTAAAATAGAATTTTAATTCCATCTTGAAGGATGGGCAGGATCTGTACTGATGAGGAGAATAGGAATGTATATTCTAAGTGAGGAAAAGAGCAGAAGCCAAACTCTGGGGAGGAAACGAAGAGCGTGTGTTACAAGGACCACGAGTAAGGTTTCCAGACTCGAATGGAGAGCGCGTGGAGCTAAATGTAAACGTTCCTCGGAAAGGTGAAAAGAGATTTACGAAGAGCATTAAAAACCAAGTGGAGGAGTGTGGGCTTTATTGGGTAAGTAAATGAGCAGTGGGGGGAAGACAGGATGAAAACTGCTGTTTTAGGGAGTTAACCTGGGGGGGGGGGGATGGAATTCAGGAAGGAAGTTGGAGCTGCCGGCCCACCAGGGGAGGTTGGAGCAGCAAAACAGCTGGTGGGGAGGTGAAGGGCAGTGGAAACGACAAGGGAGGAAGAGATTTGGGAGAGATGCTCAAGTAAGAACCCAGAATATTTAGTGACTTGTAATATGAAGCCCAAGGATGAGGAGCCAGGAAGATAAGATGAAAATGATGCTAATAATGGATCACCGCGAGAACATACAGTACGTTTTAGATGGGTCCTGCGACATTCTTCGGAGAATAACTGCATTATTTGTTACAGCGAACCATCCAATATATGCTGGGCACAATTATGTGTTTATTGGATGATTACCCTCTGTCCAGTCTATATGAGGTGCTATGGGGAATAGCAAGGAAGTGAGTCAATGACGTGGATGCCTCAAGATACTGATGAGGAGGCATATTAAGAATATTAATAGCAGTGTGTGTTGAGCACACAGTACATCCAGACTAGCTACATTAAATAGGCTGTCTTATTTAATCCTCACAACAACTTTATAAGGAGATGCGACAATTTATCTTTGATATACTTAACCAAGGGGGCACCCGTCTGGCTTTGTCAGTAGAGCATAAGACTCTTGATTTCAGGGTTGTGAGTTTGAGTCCCATGTTGGGTACAGAGATAACTTAAGGGGAAAACACACACACACACACACACACACAGACACTTACACAGAAACTATGTCTTACAGTGGTGGGTTAACTTGCCCGGTATAACAAACTGGAAGACAATAGAGTCGGGAATAAAGTCCCAACACTGTGATCCCTGAGCTCACAATCTCACCATGGATAGAAGTCATTAATGGAACACCTGAATCATGAATTTTGGTTCAGGACACGAAGGAGAGAGACAGGGCTTACAAGAGAAGTTACAGAAGAAACTACACAGAAAGGAACGAATGTGGAAAGACTGGCCTGACTGTTGCATGAGGGTGAGTCATGAGGGGGAGACCATTGAAGTATAAATCAGGGCCACATGATGGCTGAGGGTTACTGCCTGGCACAGAGCTGTGGCTTAGCACATGCTGGAATCCATCAACTCATCGACACTCCCTGGTGACCAGTCATCTTTCCAATGGCGACAGGCCCAGGAGTTCAGGATGAACAGGGCCTCCTCTCCCATTTCCTGGGCTCCCGCTTTTCTTGCACATCAGTGTCATCTCAGGACACCATCCATCCAGGCACGTGCCTTATTTCAGATCACTTCAAGCTGCTCCTTTCTCCGGACGGCACCAACTCAAAAACATTCTTACTGTCTTCTTCCTCACACTCAGCCTCATTTCACTGGAACAAAACCTCTAGAGGCTCTGCGTGACCGGAGGAGAGTTTATTTTTGGTGTACAGAATGGATCGGAGAAGAAAAAGAAGAGAGCATAGAAGCAGAAGTGCCTCGCACTCTATCTGGTGCATACCTGGTATGCAATAAATATTTGCTGAAATAAGAAAAATGAAAGAGTTGTATTCTGATAATCAGAGTTTGAAGACACAAGGACTTGAGCTAGCAGAAAAGGGGAGTTAGGATTGAATCAAAAGATATTTCGGGGCGCCTGGGTGGCTCAGTGGGTTAAGCCTCTGCTTTCGGCTCAGGTCATGATCCCAGGGTCCTGGGATGGAGCCCCGCATCGGGCTCTCTGCTCCGCAGGGAGCCTGCTTCCTCCTCTCTCTCTCTGCCTGCCTCTCTGCCTACTTGTGATCTTTGTCTGTCAAATAAAAAAAAAAAAAAGAAGAAGAAGAAGAAGATATTTCACAGGGAAAATAAACACAAGAGACTAGATATGTGGGGAAAGAAAGAAAAAAGTCATGGATGCCACTAAGGCTTTTAACCTGCGTATTTGAGAGGAGGTGATGTAACAAACAAATTCCAAGAATTAAAAGTTTCTTTAGAGTAGGTTTATCTCTGTGGTTCTGTGTTGTAACCTAGAAACTAGCAGCATACTTAATACATACTAGACAGGCAATAAATAATTAGGGCTTTGAATAAATAATATGCAATATTAGTTTTAAGAAGAAAACCATTCTCATATTCTGATGCTGTGAGTTTCACTTCAGAACAATGACATTTACTGCCAGGAATTCATGTCTTAATGAATCACTGTCATGGAAAGGACCTTGTTGTATCCTTTCATAACTTAGAGCAGAAAAAAAAACAAAATAATAATAATAGTAATTAATAATAAATTGAGGACCACTGTCCTAAGGCCTAGCACAAATACTTAGAGGTATTGTTGATTTAAGATTAAGATGAGAATCCTAACTAGAATGAAGGGCCTGGGTGAGGAGTTAGCTGTATTCCTGAAACCAAGTAACTCTAAGATAGATTTATCAGGAAGGTCAGTGGATCCCTCACTTGCACAAGCCCCTATATCTAAATTGTTTTTGTTTCTTGAGTTTTTATAGGCTTCAGATCCCACCATACCTGGACCCATCTTTGAACCACAGCCACATATTAGGTTCAGCTGGTGCAAGAAACTGAATATTTCTGTTGCCATTTCATCATCCCAGATAACTGAAGTTTGCACCCTAGACTTTGGGTTGAGTTAGAACTCAATATGAATTCCAGTTAAGCCATTCATGAGCTCCATGGCTTTGGTCGACTATTTCTAATTTCCTCATCTGCAAATGGGAATACTAATAACTGCCCCTCGGGGTTATTATAAAGCTTAAATGTACATAAGAGTTCAATAAATTGCAGCTCTATTATTATTACTAATTAGTCCAGTGATTCTTATGCTCATTTTTCCCATTTCCCATTTAAAATTTTATATATAATTGACATTTTGTTATAAATCCTTAGAAGCCCATTAAATAAGATTACCATAACTTTTCCTTTACTTTTCAAGTTCTCCTGCTTGGAGAGCTTCGGGATATGTTGATTTGCAAGAGCTTTGTATCAAATTCAGAAAGCACATTTCCTTTTCTTAAATTTTTGCAATCTTAACATCCATTGAGGACAAGTCTGAGCTTAAGCACTAATCTTTTATGAATAATAATTTGGCCTGCAGATCTTATCCTCTCGCCAAACTATTCCAAGGAATTTTCAGACTGAAGGAAAACTAAAATCACAGAATAATTTAGGCTTACCACCTGGAAACCCCAAAAATCTATGTGAAATTAATGAATAAAGGAGTAATTTGTATCACAATAATGACCCACTGAAGAGTGATTAGAATTATTTGCATAATCATCTTTTAAAGAAATGTGGACTACTCACACACCTTTTAAAAAAGATTAATTTATTTATTTGAGAGAGAGAGAGAAAGTGCAAGTGGGCACACATGAATGTACACAGGGCCGCAGGGAGAGAGAATCTTCAGGTAAGAGAAGTGAGGTTTAGAGATTAAGCAGCTTGTCCAAGTTAGAGTGAATTAGTGTTTGAGGCCAATACCTAGTGAGGTCTTCTGATTCTTGAACTCATCCGTTTCTGGCTACACCTCACTGATGCCACTTCTGTCAATCTAGGATTCTAGCATCTTTACATGGTTTGTGCCAGAGAATATTTGGTGTCTGATAAGAATAGAAAAATGCTGCCATTCTTTAAAGTTTTTTTCAAAGGTTACGGAATCACATGCAAGTTATTTTTAAAGATTCTTTATTATTTCGGATATTGGGTGAAAGCTGTGATTTTTTTAAAAATTTCAATGACAACAGCATACATGTGAGAAGCTTTCCTTTCTCTCTCTTTCCCTCTTTTTTCTCTTAAACCCACAATCAGGACTTGCTGGTTCTAAGCTTTTTGGCATCTCTGAATGAATCTTAGTGATTTGAAATCGCCCCTACTGAGCTGTTGCTTAGTACTTGAGTTCAAGTCTGCTATAAGTGTGTAGAGCATAGAAAGAGTTCTTTTCTGAGGATTGGGACTCTATGCTTCGAGAATTGTTGAAGGGTTTTGTTTTCCCAGAGCTGTCAGGTTTCTTTGAAAGAACTGAAAAGAAGCAGCAAAGGAAGATGTGAGAGTGATTTTAAAATATTTTAAATATCTCTGGTTTTCCAATCTTTTTCAAATTAAAGATCTGTGATTAACCGTTCCGTAGCTCAATGTCTCTATCTTTGGAATGTTGCTCTGTAATGACGTACCGTTCTTTACTGTACTTGTGTGTGAGTGTGAGAGTGTGTGTGTTCTGTCCTGTCCTTTTGTTTCCTTTTTTTCTTTCAGCATTTTCTCTGAATGTTAAAGTTTTATCAGAGACCAAAAACTTATCTTTGTGAAGAACTGAATTTGTAGTAAAATGGTTTGATCTATACACAAAGAGGGAGATGCCGTGAAATGTGTAACATTGGAAAAAGAAGAAGAAATAGACAGCAGATCCAAATGGTACAGCAGACCATGTTTAAGTGATTTACTTGGGGTTATGTGTTTTTAAAAGCAACATATAAATGCATAGCAGGGTTTTGGCAGATGAAATTGTGCTGTGTTTACTTTAAGGTGCTCGACAATGATAAACAGTTATTTAGTACAAGTAGTATGCCTATGGTGCAAAGAACACTGAATTAGATACAGTTCCTGCAAAACAGGTTTGAAATCTAAAAACAAATTGGAGAGGCAGAGTATAAAATACCCAGAAAAAGCCTAACATTCTACACATGTAAAAACGTCATCAGGGCATTCTAAGTGTACTTTCAGACCTAATTTGTTAAATCCCTTAACCGTACATACAGACATTGTAAATAGAGTCATACTTACACAGATCTGATATGTGTGCAGATGTAAGCACGTCGGTCTCAGATGTGCAACTTAAGGGTGATACATTTAGCTGCTAAATGCAGGCCTCCACCTGAGAATTGCCGTCTTTACTGCTCATCTACTTTACATTTTTAATTCCTTCCAAATTCTTTTTTAAATTATGAGTTTGCATTAACATGCAAACCTTTGTAGTTTCTGAATAATGTATGTCAAGCAGATACTTGAGTGACATTTACTCTAAATAATTTTAAAATTTTATATTTCATCTCTGTAGTTGCTGTTTGCTCACTTTATGAAAATTTTTATTTTGTTTTAATTGGCAAAATGGAAAACTGAAGCGCTATTGAGAAAAAGAAACCAAATCTTCAGGTGAACAATTGTTTCACATTGATGTCTTGACACAAGAAAGATTTCTGCTATTTATTTACCAGAGATGAGTACAGATAATTTCATTGTGCATCGATTTTCTCTGCGGAGGGAGGAAGTGTGGTCAGCTAAAACAAAGCACTGAAATGGGGAATCAGCCACCACGACTTCTGTTCTCATCTCTGGCTTCAGAATTTGCTCTCTTAGAAACTCACTTGATTACCAAGATTCCAGTTTTTTTCATTTCTTTCTTTGTTTCCTTTGATTGTTATGTCTGTGTGTTTTTTTAATGGACAAGATCAGACTTATATGAGCGAAAGAGGTCAATCAGAAAAAGACAATCATCACATGATCTCTCTGATATGAGGAATCTGAGAGGCAGGGTGAGGGGCTTTGGGGGGTAGGAAAGGAAAAAATGAAACAAGATGGGATAGGAGGGAGACAAACCATAAGAGACTCTTAATCTCCCAAAACAAACTGAGGGTTGCTGGGGGGAGAGGGTATGAAGAGGGTGGCTGGGTGATGGACATTGGGGAGGGATGTGCTATGGTGAGTGCTGTGAAGTGTGTAAGCCTGATGATTCACAGACTTGTACCCTTGGGGCAAATAATACATTATATGTTAATAAAAATAATTAATAAAAGAAGAATTCTGGGGCTCCCGGGTGGCTCAGTTGGTTAAAGACTCTGCCTTCAGCTCGGGTCATGATCTCAGGGTCCTGGGATCGAGCCTCGTATCGGGCTTTCTGCTCAGCAAGGAGCCTGCTGTCTGCCTCCTCTCTGCCTCAGCCTGCCTCTTTAACTACTTGAGATCTCTGTCTGTCAAACAAATAAATAAAAGTAAAAAAAAAAAAAAGAGAGAATTATTTGAGTTCTTTTGTTAGAATATTTTAATTGGTCTGTTCTATAATCAACATAATGATAAAATGGGAGTCAATATGAGTGTACATCATTCAGGAATATAATCATTCAACATTCATGTAGCCAAATATTTAGTGAGTGCTTACTGAGTGCCAGGCACTGAACTACGCACTGCATAAATATATTTGGTCCTTAAATCACAACATAATTATGCAACTGTCATTATGTGGAAAATATAAATGTCCCAGTAGGCCAATACTATATAAATTAAGGATAATTATCCAAAAAAGATCATATTTCTTTAAATATGAAAGAACTTTATTTGTAAAAAATATTTGCTAAACACTTAAAAAATTCCATGTCCCTTAACCTGCTTTTATTCTGTTTTCAAATTACTATTTTTAAATTTGTAAGATTTATCTATTGTATACATTTGGAAACCTGGCATGGTAGTGTGCCTATTTGGGGATATTGGATGCTTATTTATGTAGTTACATATGTACATAAATAGAAGCATCATGCTTATGCCTGAAACACATGTGTCTGTACCTTTCTAAATTATGAATTATAACTCATAGGAACTATGAGTAACTAGTAGATACTGTTCTACCAGACTAGCAGCATGGTGAAATGAACCCCAAATTAGACACTCTAATTCTGGCCCTGCTGCTAATCAGCTTTGAGATCTCAGGCAGATCATTTCACTTCTGTGATTTGGTTTCTCTTCTGCAAAATGAGAAAAGGGGTGTTGAATAGGTTATTTCAAATTTCCATTCCAGAGTACCAGAGTATACTATAAAGCTTAGGACATCTTTTTTTTTTTTTTTTCCTTGACAGAGATCACAAGTAGGCAGAGAGCAGAGAGGCAGGCAGAGAGAGAGGGGGAGGCAGGCTCCCCACAGAGCAGAGAGAATGATGCAGGGCCCAATCCCAGGACCCCGGGATCACGATCCAAGTCAAAGGCAGAGGCCTTGATGCACTGAGCCACCCAGGCGCCCCAAGTTTAGGACATCTTATGACTAAACTCTGTCTTGAAACTTTTTTTTCCCTAAAATTTTTCTATTTCATTCATTGTAGGTTATTGATTTGTATTTTCAAAAGCCATGCCAGTTTTACAAAGTACATTAAGAAACTAGAAGTTTGGGGTTTTTCCATGGCCACTGCCCAAGTCTATTTTAATTGGTCAGTGTTAGGCTGGAGCAGCTACTAAATATACTTTAATGTCATCACACCTTTGTACCAGATTGTTGCCATATATGTCCAATAGGGGGCTGTTTTTTGTTTTTTTGTTTTCTGTTTTTTGTTTTTTAAAACCTGTTCCCCAACTCAGTCTCATCTCTCCTCAACTACAATCCTAGTTGGAATGGCCATGGTCTCTTGTCTATATTACTGTATTAATGTCCTATTCAATTTCCTGCTCCTACTCTTGGTTCTTCTTAATTCACACTGCACAAAGTGACCAAATAATCTTTTTTTTTTTTTTAACTTCCTTCACACATTTTTCCCACCTCCTCCCTGCCTCTGGCAACTACAATTCCATTCTAGCTATCTCTTGTCTTGTTTAGTCCCTGCTGTTGTTTTATTGAACTATACTGGACACAATGTTACATTAGTTTCAGGTATACAACATAGTGATTCCACAAACTTATTCCTCATCCTAGGCTCAACACAACTGTAGTTGCCGTCTGTCACTGCATCTGCAATGCTATTATAATATTATTGACTTTATTCCCTATGCTGTAATTTTTATCTCAGTGATTTATTCATTCCACAACTGGAAGCCTGTATCTCCCACTTCCCTTCACCCATTTTTTGCCCATTCCCACCAAATATGTTCTTTTTTTAGATTCCACATACAAGTGGGAGCATACGGTACTTGTCTTTCTCTCTCTGACTTATTTTGCTTAGCGTAATAACCTTGAGGTCCATCCACATTGTCACAAAGGGCAAGACTGTATTCTTTTTATGGCTGAATAATATTCCACTGTGTGTGTGTGTGTGTGTATTGTATCTTCTTTCTCCGTTCATCCATCAACAGACATGTAGGTTGTTTCTATATCTTGGCTATTGTAAATACTGCTGCAATGAACATGGGGGTGCATATATCTTTTTGAGGTAGGGTTATCATTGTCTTTTGATAAATACCCAGGGGAATTGCTAGAATTATGTGGTAATTCAATTTTTAATTTATTGAGGAATCTCCATACTATTTTCTCTATTGGCAGCACCAATTCACATTCCCACCAAAAAGTGTTCCCTTTCGCCACATCCTCATCAACACTCGTGTTTCTCGTCTTTTTTATAACAGCCATTCTAACAGGTATGAGGTAATAGATCACTATAGTTTTGATTTGTATTTCCCTGATGATTAATTATGTTAAGCATTTTCTCATGTACCTGTTAGCCATTTGTATGTCTTGTTTGCAAAAACGTTTATTTGGATCTGCCCATTTTTAAATTGGATTGCATGGTTTTTTGCTTTTGATTTTATGAGTTCTTTATATATTTCACCTATTAACCCTTATTAGATACATGTTTGGCGGATGTTTTCTCCCACTCAGTAAGTCGTGTTGATTTTCATTGTGTTGATAGTTGCCTTTGCTATTCAGTTGTAGTTCAATTTAATGCAGTCTCCTTGTTTCTTTCTGCTTTGTTCTTTTCATTTTTTGGTATCAAATTTTAAAAAAAATCATTACCAAGACCTATGTCAAGGAGTTTATCACCTATGTTTTGAGTTTCATGGTTTCAGAACTTACATTTCTGTAAGTTCTGTTCAGAACTTACATTTCAATTTCTGTTCAGGATATAAAGTAAGGCCTAGTTTCATTCTTTTGCATGTTGCTGTCCAGTTTTTCCAGCACCATTTGTTGAAAAGACTATCTTTCCCCCACAGTACATTCTGCCTCCCTTGTAGTAAATAAATTCATCATTTATGCATGGGTTTATTTCTGGGAGAAAGACAGAATTTAATGAAAAAAGATTTACTCTGTCTTTGTCATATTTCCTTTAAACAAGTACGTATTGAACACTTACCATATGCCAGACACTGAATTACACACTGGAGATGTAATGGTGAGCGAGACTGGCACCATCTCTTCTCCCATACAGATAAATAGACAGAATACAATTGTAGTTTGTGGCAAGCACAATGAAAGAAATAGTTAAATGTCTAAACAAGAGACTAACAGAGGTGACCAGCTTTACATAAGACCAATCACAAAAGACCAAACAGAGACCTTTAGATGAGAAGGAGCTGGCTATGCATATCGTGGGGATAAGGAGAGCATTCCAGGCCTAGACAACAACCTGTATTAAGGTCCTACAACCTGGGAGGAGGGGGTGGGGCTGTGGAAAGAAGGACCGGTGGGGCTAGAGACTAGTAAGGGGAAGGGGAGAGGGAAAGTGACTCAAGAATGGAAAAATAAATAGGGACCAGGTCATACCGACACGGATAGATCCTAGTAAGAAATGTGGATGTATTCCGATTTATTTCCAAGGAAAGGTTAAGACATTGAAGGGATTCAAACAAAGGAATTATGTGAACCAATTTTCTTTTTTCTTTTCTTCCTTTCTTTTTCTTTCTTTCTTTTTTTTTTTTTTTTCTGTTTCAAGATTTTTTTCCATGTATTTGACAGAGAGAGCGCACAAGCAGGGTGAGCAAGGAGCCTGATGTGGGACTCGATCCTAGGACCATGGGATCATGACTCGAGACAAAAGCAGTCACTTAATGGACTGAGCCAAATAGGTGCCCCTCATTTTTTAATTTAATGTCACTTTTGCTTTTGGTGGAAAAGAAACAAAAGAGAAACCAGAGAAATCAATAATCCAGGGAGAAAAGTAGCAATTAAGATAGAGAGGTGGCAATAAGAGAGAGGAAAAAAAACCAAAACCCAAACCAAAAACTTTTACAAAGTATAATTTAAATGCTTCATTATACCTAACACTACACACAACCAACCAACAAATAATCACTTTTTGAGGGCACACCATGTGTCCAGACAGAAATTATATGATGTATTGTGCCTGTCCTCTGAGAACTTATCATTTAATGGGGGAGGGGTGGATTAACACATAAAAAACTGTATCAGTAATCTCATAGAACCTCTACCTGACACCTTATGCAAGGTTATTCCTTTAGGTTAACAGGGAAAATATGTAGAAATCTGAAGATAATATTTTTGGGTTAGGTCACTGCTGTTACTTGTAATATTTGTAGCCTGATTTTCCTGTGCCAGTAACCAGAATGTGAGCAATGTCCAAATAGGCTATTTTGCTATTTTCACCTATCATATTTTTCTTCATTTAAGCCAGGTTCTGGACAGGGGGTAGGCCCCAGATTGCAGCAGGCAGTGGAAAGATTAAAAGAACATTCAATTTGGACTTTGCCAGTATATTCCAAGCTCTCACTCACACCTGCTTACAGAGATCCTGAACTCTGGCTTCTTCACAAGACCCACTTTTTGCAAAGACTTCTACCTAAAGAGAAGACTGATAGCTATTTGCTTTCTAAAATTATTTTAAAAAAAAAAAAAACTGATTTAATTGAAATCAGCAAAGAAGATCAAGTGTAGCAAATGATCTCGTTTAAAATAATCAGTGAGCCATATTAAGAATACCTTTCAAAGCAATATTTTGAAATAAACTGAGTAACTTGTCTCAGACTTAAAAGTCCTAGAAGGAAAGAACTATACTTTGGCTGCTTAAGTTATTCCTTGAGGGAAATTTAAAAAAAAATTACTGACATTGGAGAAATTCTTGTGATAGCCTCACATCAATGGCATGGGAAACTACCAGACTTTTGCATTCTTCGTGGTAATCTCAATTCTCATCCCCTGACTCCATTAGGATTAACTGGAACAAGAGAAAGAAAAGGAAGCCACTTGTGGCCATTACCATTCCCAGAGTGCCTTTTGCAGGAGTAGGGAATGCTAATTCTGATATCCTGGAAACATTTGAAACTGAGTAATAACACTTTGCCTACTTAAATGCCCCCTGTAGTTTCAATTAGCTGGGCATCATGCTTCTGAACATTCTTTTGCTGTTAGGCGAGGCATGGACACAGCCAGCAAGTGTTGCTTCAGCAGTGAATGAAAGGGTGTTGTCATCTAGAACCAACTTTTCAAACCTGTGCAAGGACAAGGATATAATTTAAACATTTAGGTCCTCATTTGCAAGGACATTTTCAGAATAGTAGGGTCAATAACCCTTGTATAATATTTCTACTCCTAGAAGAGGTATAAAATCCAAGAATATAGTGGTCTCATATTGTGATGATCAATTCAATAAATGGAATCAGGGCATTATTGCGATTGAATGCCTAGTTAATAGCCACATGATAATACTCCAAAGCTCAAAAAGAAATATGAAAGGTATTCATGTCAATGGATTAGTCAGATTGGATAGACGGTATCTCTCAGAAAATAATACCTGTTATAGAAATCATACTTTTCTAACTCAGCATCACTCTCACAGAAAACTGGTGTCCTTAGAGAGCTTTGTAGATGTCCATCACAACAGTTTATGTCACCTAACACGTTTGAGATGTGTATTAAAACAGTTAAAAGTGCTTTATTTTTGTTTCGCTAAGGTTTATTTTGACCTCCAAGAAAGGAGATCGAGTAGATAGGATTGTCTTTCTGCAGTTCGTGTGATTCTAGAACCCTGGAACGTATGTTACCAGATCTGGGATATATTTGCACAACTTATTCTCTCTGCTTGGAGGGGTCTTTCCTTGAGGACCATGGGGTTTGCTCTCTCATTTCCTTCCAGTGCTTTGCTCCAATGTTACCTTCTCGGGAGGACTGATTCTCACTTACCCATTTAAAATATCAACATCTGCCTGCACCCTCTTAGGCATTCTGATTCCCCTTATCCTGCTTTACCTTTTGCCCACTGTACTTTATCATCTACATAAGTAAGTAATTTATTATGTTTATTTTCTTACTTATTCCATTAGGCAGGAATTTTTACTTTTCTTCTACTTTTAGTTCCTAGAATAGGGACTAGCATATACTAGGTTCTCAGGAAATATTTGTTGAATGTTGGAAAAAAAGAATATCTGCCATATGTTTTTAAAATCAAGATGTGTCATATAAATGATATGTTTTCTTTTTTCCTCTTAGAGAATTTATGATGTATGTTACAGCCAGTTATGTCTTAGAATCTAGGAAATATAAATCAGGGGACATTTGCATTGTTCTGAACTCATTGCTGCCAGAGTTAATTTAATATCTGGTAAGAAAGAAACAGCTTAATGTCATTCATGACTTCTCTTTCTCTAATTTTATAACTCACCTTCCTCTATCTGAAATTAATTTTTGCCAAGTTGTGAAGGCCTTCCAACTCTATTTCAGTAATAACTTCCTCATTAATTTCCGTCCCTCCTTCCCTACTAGGAAAGGCACATAGAGGGGGACAGCTGGCAATAATACTGAAGAGAAGGCCGGAACCTTAACATAGGTGGTCTTCGAGGCAATTAGACTTTCTGTGGGAAACAATAGAGAGCCGCTATCTGGAGAACTTTTAGAAACCTCAGAACTGGTAGAAAGATATCGCTGACAGTGATGTATCAAATGGCCTGGAGGTCAGTATGATTCTCAGTTTTTTAAAAAAAGATTTTATTTATTTATTTGATAGAGAGCGATAGTTCACACGTAGGCAGAGAGGCAGGCAGAGGGAGAGGGGAAAGCAGGCGCCCTGCTGAGCAGAGAGCCCGATGCGGGGCTCAATCCCAGGACCCTGAGACCAAGACCTGAGCTGAAGACAGAGGATGATTCTCATTTCTAATTCTGTACTAACTCTTGGTTTCCCTTCTCGTGATGCTCTTTCCATCAGTTTTGTATCTGCTTTTTCTGAGGTTATCTAATCCTATCCCACACCTGTGAGTTCTCCAAGAGAGTCTGGATATGCAACAGAGACACAGGCCCAAAGACGTTCCCATTGCATCTCTTCTGAGGTCTTCTGGACTTCTTACCCACACCGGTCAAAGGAAGTAGGGGAAAGGTGATGAGCTTGGCATATATTTCTTATCATAATCTCTAGACACTCTCATGTAATGTGAGTTAGTCCCACTTTACAAACGAGGGGAAATTCGTTTCAAAAAACTTAAGTATTTTCTGCTGTTTCATGTAGGTAGTCAGGTTCAACACTAAAGCTGCTCTAGAGGATCAACAGATAAGACTGGCTGATGAACCCATTCTCAGCTCTAGGTAGTGTGACACCTACTTTCCATGAATTGTCACATTTCACTTCCAACAGCCTCATGAGAAGCTTCAGTTCTTTTCCCCATTTTATAGGAGGCTAAAGTTAGGAAGATTTCCACAATTTGTTCACACAGCCCGGAGATGGTGCCTCTACGCACGGCAGCCCATTCCAGCAACTGCAGTGAGAGGTCCCACCCCCACACTGTCAATCAACTCCACTTCTTCCCACTGTATCATCTTGCCTCCAATGGTATGAAAAGCAAGGACACATGCTAGCCTAGCCCTGACCAGCTCGATGGTCTGTCGGCCTTGGGTGTCAGCGAGCCCTTTGCTTTCTCTGCTTAGCAAATGTCTGGGCAGCCATGGACCCTTCCAGTTGTGGGGGTGGGGTGGGGGCACAAATAGCTCTGGACAAATCAGTGCCCTGAACATAGAAGGTCCTTTTCCTGTTTCATTTTAATAATTTATATCCCCTCTACCTCCACCACCATCCTTCCTCTACAACTGTTGGGAAGAGACTAAACTCTAAAGGTCAAGGCACAAAAATTAGAGTTGAATTTCAATTGACTATCAAAGCAGAAAGGTCCTCTGCAAACTTAAAAAAAAAAAAATTACCATTAATTTCATGTCCATCACTGTGGATTACACTGGGGCTGGGCATCATTTTATATGGAAACTCAGAGACTGGCTTCCCCCTTTTTCTTTCTTCAATATTCATTTGAGGTTGGTTCTATAGTTGCAGTTTGGGATAGAGACATCTTAATTAGTGGTTAATTTGTATCAGAGAAGCTGTTACTCAAAATACTCCATGACACAGAGACTGGAGCAAATAAAGTCTTAGAAAAAGCCAATTCCCACAGATATAATGATAGAATGCAATAATGATAAATCAGAAATGTGTTTTCACTCTGCTCAGATGTGCAGAGAAATGAGGATTCCTTACTCTTTTTTTAAATGATTGGGTTTTCACTACAATCCTACACCTACCAGGTGGTTTAGAAAAATTGTTTTAAATTGTCAATTCAGTCTTCCTTGGTAAATCAGCCCATCTCTTTACATAACCCGGTTTCTGCTTAGATGAGTCAGGGAAATGCTCGTCAGAGTTTTGCCCTTTCCACCTGCATATCCGTAGGATGACTGAAGTGTATGCTATCTTAGGGGAGGAGGAGTCCTGGAGTGCCCGAGGGATCCTCTTGGTTCTCCTGGTTTGGCCTACTCCCACAGCTGGTAATATCTCAGGAGTGACTTGTACATACCCTGGGCATTCTGATGCACCCACTGCTAAAAGCTGCTTTTCGAGATAATGGGTCTTATTTTGTTCACTCAACTCTGACAATGCTGTGGGGCACCATTACCTCTTGGAGATTGGGCCCTGTCTCCACTTTCTCTAATAATGTGTATCCCTGACAGAGGACGGGACTGTGACTCCAAGTTGGACTTTAGTCTGTGGCGGATGGCCTCATTCCCCTTAGGCAATCTCCTTAGGTGAAGTTGCCAGGCAGGTCCTTCAATTACTTTCAGCCAGATTCTTCTAGTTCATTCCATAGGACACTCAGGAACTTCTGGATAGCTTCACATCACACAGGAACTGAGTGAGACTCTAAGAGGCTTAAACTTAGACTTTTCTGTACAAACCTAGGTAAAGCCACTGAATTTAATTTGATATAACAGCCCCCAACTTAAAGCAGAAGCCTGTAGGCAATAGCTTCCAGTAGCCTCTTAGAGGGCGGCAGCCACTTTCTTCTCATCATTCCCCTCAGCCTCCCTAGAGCAACTCTCTACTTCTCCTCTCCCACTGAACCCTCACCTCCAGGAATCTGTGAAGAGTAGAGAAACATGAAACCATGCTTTCCTACCTCTCTTCCTTCTTCTATCCAGACTCCTGTGGTACCTGAGAAGCCAGGCACGTCTCACCTTCTTCGTAACTTACCTTGTCCCCCTCTCAGTTAAGACTCTCCGTTGTTGTTTGTCTGGCCAGCTTCTCAGTATGTTAAGGAAGAGGTAAAACAATTTAGAAAATCCTTTTCTTTGTTATAACCCAAATTTCATGACTGTTGTTTCAGAAGAGTTCGTTTATGAGATCTAAAACTGATCAATGGCTTCTTTGTTCTAACTTGGGAGAGCCCAGCTTCTTTCCTGGGGCTATATGCTCAGTAGGTAAAAGTTGGTAAGAGATCTTGATATAAGGGAGAAGTGTAAGTACTTTGATTTATCATTTCAAATGATTCAAATATGATTTCAAGTATAAATTATACTGAAATAATAACAATATTTGTTTTTCACTATGTCAGACACTGTGCATCAACATTATTTTGTTTCCTAGTTAACTCTTACAACAACCCTCTTCTATCAGTCTTTTTTTTTTTTTTTAAGATTTTATTTATTTATTTGACAGAGAGAGATCACAAGTAGGTAGAGAGGCAGACAGAGAGCGAGAGGGAAGCAGGCTCCCCGCTGAGCAGAGAGCCCGATGTGGGACTCGATCCCAGGACCCTGGGATCATGACCTGAGCCGAAGGCAGCGGCTTAACCCACTGAGCCACCCAGGCACCCCCTCTTCTATCAGTCTTAGTTCACACCTTTTCAGAGAAGAAAACCGAGGCCCAGAATGATACCTACAGCTGATAAGGAGCTCTTGCCCTTATCCACCGAGGTCGAGAATAGTGTCTCTCAGTCTGACTACAATGCCAGGAAGAAGGACAATCTATGTCACAGTCAAAATACACACAAGAACCAAAGCAGAATTCCACACAAAACTTAAGCACCACTCTTTTCCTACATTCCATGCGACTGTGTTTCTCTGTCTCTCTCTTTCTCGCTTTCTGTCCTTCTTTTCTTTTTCATGCCGGGCACAACCAACAAAATCGATTTTACAGTGTACTAACGAACTGGAATTGACACCTGAAAAATGCTGCTCCAGCCTCTGCACTATCAATATTACCGAATTCTAATAGAAATTACATCAAACTATTTAGCCATTTAGAAATAAGCGAAGGTAATTTTTTGTGTACATGTTGTAATTGGGAGAGCTTGAGTACAAAAGACTTCAAGCAAGTAAAATAGTGAGTAAAATGTCAATTAAATACTGTTAAGTAGCTTTAAAACTACTTAGTAAGAGGAAATCCACAAGCTGAACAAACATAGATTTGTGGTTTAAACATTTACCACTTTTGCAAAGTCTTCTTCAGTTTGGCCTTCAGAACTTCTACCTAGAGATTTTCACCCTTCACTTTGATCTACAGGACTTAATTATTATACCCCAGAATTTTAATTTATCTTCCAAGGATTTAGATGAAAACATAGCCTTTGTTCCTTCAATATTGTATTCAAAATCTCAAAATAGCTTCAAAAAAGAAAGGCTTTCCTGAGTTCCAAATTTATAGATGACAAATAATCTGAGTCAACAGACATTCTTCACTTAGAATTAGCAAGGCAAACACAGGACCGAGGATGGCAATGAAGAATTTGCGGATGAATGAGTTATTTTTTTCAGGAAACAGAAGGTTCAGAAAATGTTCAAGAATTTCAAGATCATAAAACCTAGAAAAACTCAATAGATTTCTGCCTTTTTCAGCAGAGAATCATTAAAAGGTTGTGTGCTGAAGTACTTTGCTTTAGGCAACTTGCAAGTAAATCAAGAAATGAGGCTTCCCCCATGTTTATTGCACTTTCTAGTTCTCACTAAATTATACCTTTGACCTCGGAGACATTTGCAATAGCACCAGGATGTGGTTACAAATTGGATTAGTATTGCCGAGCAGATCCTCTCTGCAGGCTGGAAGCTCTAATCCTTCGGTTATCTATGGAAGCCCATGGATGACATTAGTAGCTCTCAGGGTTAGGTTTTTTGAGACATAAACATGTACTTTTGAAAATAGTGAAAAGAAGCTGTTCAAAACACAGTAAAGGGCACTTGAGAAATGCCCTGGAAGACCTGAGTTCTAGCCCTGCAACCACTGCAACTTAGTTTTGGAAGCCCCACGGTGGGTTACTTGGCCTTTTAAACTTCAGATTTCCCACCTGTATGTGTCCCCCAAAGCTTATCACCTGTCAATGGTCTCATAGTGACCAACGTGTGGCCAGATACTCAGGATCCATTAGTACCCTCACATGGCACATGAGATCAAAATCACCACTGCTGAGTCGTTTTTCTCAGTATTTCAGAGATTGCTAGAAATAACCATCCTCCTGGACTCCAGCAAATGGAGAAAAGCCTAGCACTTGTCCGTTTCAGGAGAGGGTTAAAAAAAAAAAAATAGGTATCAAGATTGTGGGAGGAGAAACTCCTATAGCCTGCAGGGGGCACTAAGTTCCTTTTAGAAGAAGAATCGTGCATGGACAGGAGAAGTACCTGTTACCCCAAGTGTAAGGAGGCATGGGAGAAGAAAGGAACAGAGAGATACCTTCATTTATCATTCCTCATATGGTTCTGTTACTCCCTGCCTTCCATCTCAAGTAGACTGCCTAGACAGCAACCTGTGATTATAAAAGATAAACTGCTAACTGATAGGAGAAGGAAAAAATTCCAAAAAGAGAAGCCACTTTCTAAGGGTTTGATGGATGAACATTTGCTACCTAATAACGTCAGGATTTACCATTTAATCAGGATTAGGAAATCCAAGAAGAAAATGTTCAGCGCTCATGACATATGATTATTGGCAGAGCTGTGTGGTAAATTACAGAGAGAATTCTAGGACTCTTGATTCTTCCTTTATAGGGTAGGGTCAAAAGGATATCACAGATGGAAGACTCAAGTCAAGGCCTTTATATTGCAAGATTGCTTCCCTGGAAGGAATGAATCAGATTAAGAATGATGCCCAGAAATGCCCTTAACGTTTGTATAATACTTAACAATTTGTAAAACCCTTTTATGTAGAAATTATCTCGCTTGATCCTCATGATGACCATTTTATATTTGAAGGTTTAGGGAGGTTAAGTGGCTTTGCCCAAAGTCACGCAGTAAATTTCAGAGAGGAGTCTTTAATGGAAATACTGATTTCTGGTGATTTTTAACAGATTGCTGGACTGCTCTGCCAACCAAGTGTGTTTTGGGGGACTTATTCACAATGGGAAAATTCTGTTACAAACCCAAGAGATGTCAGTTTATGTTTTAGAGTGAAAATCAAATGGCAGATAGTCACAAAGTAAAATAAGGAAAATTGCTCATCACAGGTTTTGGAGTTCCAAGAAGCTAACAGGAGTTTTCACAACATCGTGGAGCCAACACAAGCGGCTAATCTTAACAGCAAGCTAAACTGGCAGTCATGTCGTCTGCGTGATCAGCAAGATGCTACGCTGCTTTAAATTTATCCTGTTGCAAGTCCTCTGGGTAAAGGTATCGTTTCCAGAGGTCCCTCTCAGAAACGAGATAGAATTCTGGTAATAAAAGTTAATAGAAGGAGAACGGTGTACGCCTTCCATTTCCTACTCTCCCCCCAACACCGCACCAAAAAAATTAATTGCTGTCTGTCTTCCAAAGCCCCACAGCCCCAAAGCCGAAGGGAGTCAGGAGTCAAAACAGGAAGAACAAGTTTGGGCGTGAACTCCACCTGGAAGTCTCAGGTCTTGGATGAGACATAATGATGTCATGAGCCGAAGGAGGGGCTTTGAAGTAAGACCTGGGGTAGAAATCCAGCTCTGCCCCTTGGAAGTAGTTAGACTTAACGAGCCTCATTTTCATACCTGTGAAATGGAAATAAAATACTGATCCTGCAAGGTCATGTGAGGATCAGAAACAGTTCGTATAAACGTATGGCACCTAACAAATCCTTCACGATGGGTAATTAGAATCTTGGGATCCTGGTGCTCGGTGGGAAATGCGGCAGAGAGCAATGTTGAAAGGCTTGAAGACAAGTTTGACTGCCTTCCAAGCCTACCTAAAGCTAGCCCTGCCATCAGGTCTTGGGTGGGTCTGCATATTCTCCAGGCCATGAGCTCTGTTAGTGCCATTTTATGTTCCCAAGTGTAAAGATTTATTGTACTTTGATTTGTACTAGTCCTCCAAGATCAAAGATGGATTCTGAATGTTAGTTGTCAAACGAGCGAACGATTGTGGAAATATAAAAGCAAAGCAATTCATGTTGCCTTAGGAATAGCTCATTTGCACAATCTAATATGCTATTACACTGACATAGTTCCTCATTTCATCTATTAAATCTTCCATTTTAACAAAACTAGTTTGTCACAACCCAATGCTACAATTATGTACACTTATGGACACATTGTACATCTATAGTCAGCCTAGAGTGTCTTAACAAATGCTGGGATTTGGGGGAAAAAAAAAAAAAAAGGAAATTAAGATCCAAAGATGAATGACAACCTCTGTATCTCAAATATCTTTGAGTGTGGCTACATTTTTAAAAAGTGCTTCCAAAATGTCTAACTTTCTAAAATTTTAGTTCTAGCACATGAATCCATTAAACTAGAAATTGTTCTTAAAGAAATAAATAAATAAAAAGTCCAGCTGGAAAAGCTATGGACGTAGACATCATGAATTGAAATGCCTCAGGTTAAATGCAGTTTTTAAATGGGCACTGCTGTGGGATATGATCCTGGAGCAAGGGACTGGCTTTCCTGTTCCCGGAGCTTTTGTTCTAATCCTCCAACCAGGACTTGGCCGATTTTATTTGAATTTACTTGCCTGTGGCCTGGGAAAAATGTTTATGTAAAGACTGACCTCTCTCCGGGTCTCTCAGCAGCTTGTTTGTGGTGTGGATGAGGGCGCTCATTCAAGCTCCTGTGTTCACTGTGGACTAAGACCTTGAAGGGTTCTTCAGGCTCCACTAGGCCTGAGAAGAGCCTATTGAGACTTTCAGCTTTTTTCTTACTGCCAAGTTACTTTTTTATTAGGCTTTTAAACTCCTGAATTGTTGAAAAGCAGCTGTTCAAAAAAAGAGTTCGCTTATTCTTATGGGGTTTCTGGATGTCGGGGAGATAGATTTGTGACTGGGATCTACTGGTCCCCAGCACAGAGCTCTACCACTTCTCCTTCAGACTCTGACAAGGTTTCTGGAATGTGATGGAAACACAGCACCGCTTTTCAGAGAAAGCCATAGCCACTCAATCACTTTTCTTCCTGTGTCCCATCTCAAGGCAGGCATTTCTATATACAAGATTTAAGATTTCAGTAATTTGGTGCTCACCAGGTGAATGCTAACCAGAGAGAGTACATACAGCTTTGCTAAGAGAAAGAAGGGAAAAGAGAAGGAAAGAGAAGAGAGAGGGTCAGGAAAGGGTTGGGAAGGGAAGACAGGGGAGGGGAGGAGAGGGCAGGAGAGTTAGGGGAGAGAAGTCAGGGAGGGGAGGGCAGGGGAGGGAGGAGTAGGGGGGGGAAAAGCAAGACAGAAAGCTCAGCCACAGTAACGTGAGTTCTGACTAAGGCTAAGTCTGGTCAGATGCCTGAGAGTCTTTAAACTGTTCATTTTCACATATTGCTCAAGTAAGCAAAACTAAAAGCATTTAATTTTTCTAATAATCTCAGACATGGTTTCCTCCTAATGTACTACACAATCTGTATTGATTACTCTGTCGGGGAGATACGCATTTAATACACATGTATTCCAAAGTGAAGCGTAAAATCAAAGTTTAAATTACTCTTTTTCAAAGCCACTTTTTTCTCCCAGTGTGTCAAAACAAAATGTAGACTGGTGGGGGCAGGGGCAAAGACTTACATTTCAATTGTTTCTTGAGAAACGAATTCATAACAGACACTAATATGGACAGGGCACAAACAGGCAGCAGAGGACCACAGGAACACACTTCATACTTTTTCAAACAAGTTGGACATAGAAGTGTCATCCGCAAGGTCTTCTGAGGACCAAAAAGAGCTTAGTTGGAAGTTAGAAAAGAAGAATAAACTTTTACATTTCTGAAAAACAAATAAAATTTTCCAGTAATATTTTAAAAGTATTGACTTGATAAAGGTATTTAAATATTGATCTGCTAAATAGTCCATTTATATGCATGTAATAAAGATTAGATTATGAGCTTTTAGCATTATTTACAAAGGGCAGTATTTACATATAAGAGCAATTACTTTGCCAACTTTAAACAACCAGTTTCTGAACTTTTGTATCCCCCAAAGCAATATATGCAACTATGCAAAAATTTTACACATTTTTAATGCCCTTGAGAAGAGTTCTATAGGAAAGGAAATTGTGAATGTGCAAATTGGTGCATAGAAGGGGTGATTAAGGGGGAAAGCAAATTTATGTTTGTAGTAGTGGAGGGTACCATTGTTTTTGATTTGGTATATGCCTTAATCTGGCACGCTATTTCACCCTTCATGACGCACATCAATACCTTCTTTATGTCTGGCTATTACCACTCATTAAAAAATCTATTTTACATGATTCTTTCAGCCAAAAATGGACCATAATGACACAGAATACAGCATGTGCTTCATAAATTCTGTAAGAATCAATACTTTGGCTGGAAATTTGTCAGTCTCTCAAAGTTATGCATCATTAAACTTTACTGTTATTACAGTGGACTCTTCTTCAAAGTTCAGTACCTAGCTCGTATTGGAGAAACACTTTCAGAGCCAAGAAAGGTTGAGAGAAGTAAAAGCTACTCGCGATGGGATAGATACCCAGAGAGGATGCTTAATTTGCAAAATGCAAATAGAACAAAAGCTATTCTGCTTCTGTACGGACTGGGAGTTTAGAAGATTCAGGTTACGTATACATAAAGGTCATAGAGATGATATGCAAACAAGTTTGGAGAAGCTGAAGAATATTCATCGACGGAGCAGATTCTACCTTTCTTCTAATACTCTCACAATTATAGCATACAGGTCAAGAAAGAGATGGCATCTGGATCCTTCAACCATTTTACCCTGCTCTCTGACTCACCTGGAAATGAGAACGCCTATTGTTTTGTCCTCTGTGAGAGGCCCTTGGTGTTTGTCATGATGACTGGCCTGTGTAGACACCTGCTTTTTAGGCACACCTATAGGGATTCCAGCTGTAATCATGTCACCTACCAACGGCCTCAGGAGCATCCCAAACAAATATTGGTGCAGTCGCCTTCCTGAGCCGTCTCCTGCTTGCACATCCACTCTCATCAGACAAGGTCTCACCATGCTAACCAGAATGAGATACTGGAAGTTCCCAGAACAGACCGCACTCTTGCTGATGGGTTCAAGGCCTTGGCTCCCGCAGTAAATGTCACCTGACCTGCCCTTTCCCCTCTTAACCATTACTTTCTTTATGATTTAGAATATTCGTCACCTTCTCCGGGAAGTTCTCCTGATCAACTTAGATTGAGTTCAGTACCCCTCTACTCTGGGGAGCACCCCTATATTGCCCTAGCCTGTATTTATACCTACTGAAATGTATTTATTTATTTATTGTCTGGCTTCTCCACAACAGTGACAACTTTGGCAAAAACTGCATCTTATTTCCCTTTGTACTCCCTCAACCAGTCCACCGCCTGACACATAAGTAAGAACTCAAAAAATCACCACTTCGCAAACGATTGAAGTCTTCCATGTGTCAAGTGAAAGGGTAATCACTAAAAATCTCAAAGAGTTCATATATTTAAAGCTTAGCTCCTATTCTTGAGGGGCTTCCAGCAGGGCAGGGAAAACAGAGCCCAGACATGGATTTTTTTTACAAGAGGGAGAAAAAAACTAAGAAAACATTATAAGAAATGATTTTTATCAGCTTCGAGAAAGTCTGACTTTCTTTGTAAGGATAGCCCCGAAAGATTATTTCTCACACCAGTCATTTAGAGACTACATGAATAAGTAAAACATAAACGGCCATTTGAATGAAGGAATTATGTGAAGCCGCAGCAGCTTTCGTAAGCATGTTTTCGCTTATTCCCGTGGCTGAGATGTCTCATCCCCTGGTTTGTTGACAATGCCTTCAGGGCCACATTGCTACATGGGAGACTTGGAGGTACAACAGCTCCTCTATATTCATTCCTTTACCCAAACTTTCAGCTCCAGCTCTATTTCCAAGTTGGATCTAAGCTCTTAGGATTGCTTCTTAGGAAAACACCCCAAAACCCCCCCAAACCCCCAAAACCTGATTCTCACTCCTTCTGTGTGAATTTAGCAAAGTGCTCATGATCGTATCTGGCACCTCGTTAACTTTCCATATGTGTTTGTTTTTCTCATTTCATACCCCCTGATATCTTCAAATTACCCTTTCAGAAAAAAGGCTCGAAGCTTAGAAGCAATACACATGGGAAAGGAAAGGGATCTAATGAACCTTGAAGCCAATTCTGGGACTATTTTGTGCATTTGAAATTATAGTTCAGAGCTTAGTCATTTGAATTGGCTGCTAAACAATAGAAGGTGCTCCTGGTCTGGGGAGGAGTAAGCAAGCTGGAATCTGGCACAGAGAGGATCCTCACTAGTCCTTCACTCTGGCCATGTGCCCTCTTACTTCCATAATCTTCACCTCTGATTCTTCTATCCCCTTGTTTGGGGCCTGGGAGTAGGTCATCCTCCCACATATGCTGAGAGGCAGCCTGCCGTGGTGGGCTTGGGAGTCAGAAATTCTTGACTCAACCTGGCCCTACTAGTTAGCTTCCCCAAACCTCTTTTTTTTTTTTTTTTAATTATTTGTGAAGACACAATTAGTAACCAGTCAAACTTCAAAATCTTTTGAGGATAAGTGCTAATTAATATAAAAGTAATGGTATAGGTATGCTCTGATCCTGATGAGAGAAAATCCTCTTCTAAGTAGGTAACTGATTAATGTCCATTGTGATGGATATAAATACTAGAAAAAGTTGGTATCATGTACAGTTCAATACCGCTCTCATGCATAACAGTATACGGTCTGTGGCTAACAGACTATTGTCTGAATTTTTAAAAATATGTTCACTTGGGCACCTGGGTAGCTCAGTCCGTTAAGCATCTGCCTTTGGCTCAGGTCATGATCTCAGTGTGCGGAGTGCTGGGATGGAGCCCTATATCGGGCTCCCTAGTCAGCGGGAAACCTGCTTCTCCCTCTCCCACTGCTCCCCCTGCTCTTTCTCATGTTCTCTGTCTCCCAAATAAATAAATAAAATCTTAACAAATATGCCTACCACACAATTTTGCACTTGTTCAAAATTCAACACGTTTTTTAACTGAATAGAATTGATAAAATAAGAGATGATTCTCAAAGAATGACAAGAATACACTCTCTAAAACTTTAGTGTCTTTTTACCATTCAAATAATAATTTTCAACTTTGCTGAGTTATTTGAGTTCACGAAGATTTTGAAAGAGTCTATCAACAAAGCCCCAAAAGGCCTTATAGAAAAGAAATGAGTTTTCTGACCTACTATGAGTGTTGTATTTTTCATCTCTGGGGAGCAATGTTTTATTTTCTTTCATTTGGCTCATACGATGGTGTCATGCACACCACCATGGACTTCACTAGGGCATCACATCTAAGGGATAGTATTTACTTCAGAAACACCTTTAATATCTTGGCTTTCATATATATTCTATCTGTGCACCTGCAAATAAATTTATATATCTATTATAACCATTTCTCAGCAAAAGCAGTTAGATGACTTGCTCTTCAAAGATCAGAATATTACAGTAATTTTCCACCAGAAGAAAGTAAAGTGCCTTCAGGAATAGACACGTTTTTCTAATTCACACAAAGATACCTTGGAGGCCCACAGCTGCCCTCTGTCCTCAATGCCTAATAGCACTGAGAAGACAGTAGAGTGGTAATAAATACTTGCTGAATGAACAAGTGGATAAAGAAAACATCTCAAAGAGTATGAGTATTGTGAAGGATTGCAACAATAGAAGGCAGTATTGTGAATGGTTAAGATCCTAAACTGTGGGGTCAAAAACACCTGAGAACTTTTAGTTTTGAGAAGTTTTAGCTCTGTAGCTCACTGTCTGCATATTTTGGATGGGTTATTTAATCTTCCCATGTTTCATTTTTCTCATCTTTAAAATGAAAAAAAAAATAGCATCCATTTTATAGGTTGTTGGGAGGACTGAGTGAGATACCACATATAGAACTCTAAGTACTGTATCATGTTCAATGGTGGCCCAGAGGACCATATTCTACTGTCAGAGTCGATAGACTGTAGTGCCTAACACACAGTTTTGCACACATTAGGAATCCAACACATATTTTTGGATTGAATAGAAATGATGAAAAGAAGAAAAATCTGGAAATACATTCCTAGGGCTTTAGAATCTTATTATTGTTCAAATCAAGAAAAGTGTTCAGTAAATAAATGCCTTGGCAGTGAAGGTGACCTTGGTGATGGAGGAGGAGGCAGAGAAAAATAAGGCAAGGACACAAAATTGGCCAATCAGGAGTCATCCAAAAATCAGTCTTCACAATGGCTTACAAGCCCCTCAAGATCACTTCTCCCCCTCTTTCCTGCCTCCGTTCCAGCCATATTCACTTTCTCACTGTTCCTTGAATGCATCACACACACTCTTGCCTTAGGGCTTTCATTGAAGCTATTCTCTCTGCTTCAGACATATTTTCTTCAGATATTTGTTGGGATAATTTCCTTCTTTAAGTCTTTGTTCAAATGTCACTTTTTCAGCTTCCTATAAATACCAGCCAGGTCATGCCAACCCTCACTTTGCCCCCATACACACTTCCGTTCCCTGGCTCTACATTTTCTTTTGTCTTTGGCACACCACACCTTCTAACACATCATATAGTTTATTTGTTATGTTTGTTATTTAGTGTCTCTCTCCCTTCACTCAAGTGCCCCCTCCCCATGAGAATAAAAGCCTAAGGAGGGTGGAGTTTTTTATTGATTTTATTGACTAATGTAATCCAAGGACCTGGCACAGTACCTGACTCATAATCAGTGTTAAATAAATATTAGTGGCATAATTTCTCATTTTTTAAAAATCCCTTTCCCTCTTGCTATTGTTTTTTCTTGCTGTTTAAATCCAATGACAATTTTCATTTTGCACCGGTATTACTTTGGTTATAGGATTTCCATGAAACAATTGACACTCTGTATTCTGTCCTAGTTCTAACATGAGCAAAGACCATACACAGCTTAAAAGAGCAAAATTCTGCTTTGCTTTGTTTTGTTATGTTCAGCCAAACTTCATGACTTTCTGGGCAAATCACAAAATACAAAAGTTTGTATTACCTATTTAAAAACACTCCTGATTCAAATCTTTCTTAAAGAAGCTGAAATAGTTTTTCTGCTTGTAAAGAAAAATACAATGAATAAATAATAGAAGATATGACAAATATGAATAGATTAGGGAACTTTTAGGAGGGGCTGTTTAGTTAAGATATACAGTAATTTAAAAGTCTTGAGACTCTTAGGTAAGAAAGGTAATTCAACTGGAAGCACCAATGACTTTGTTCTGTATATACATTCTCAAGTGTATGTATATATATCTCCACTCTACCCACACATATTTTCATTAAAAGAGTAGGAAATAGGGACGCCTGGGTGGCTCAGTTGGTTGGACGACTGCCTTCAGCTCAGGTCATGATCCCGGAGTCCCGGGATCGAGTCCCGCATCAGGCTCCCAGCTCCATGGGGAGTCTGCTTCGCTCTCTGACCTTCTCCTCGCTCATGCTCTCTCTCACTGTCTCTCTCTCAAATAAATAAATAAAATCTTTAAAAAAAAAAAAAAGAGTAGGAAATAGTTACACCCAGACTGTGTATGTTTAGTGTACTAAATAACAAAGATTGAGACGTTAACCCTTTTTTTCCTAATGTAAACATTTCTCTATATTTACACTTAAATTTTTCTCTTGTTCAATAAATGTAAATAAGTTTTGTTTCCACTTAAACCCAAATATTAAATTACACCCTATCAGCTGGAAAATACAATTTATATAGAGACTTTGTTAATTTGCTACTATTTCTTAGTAGATATTTCTATCTAAGAGTTTAGCAAATTTCATTTTTAATTTTTTGTGAACTGAGTGAGTTTTTCAGTTTTTTGATTGTTTTTAAAAATATTTATTTATTTATTTTAGAAAGAGAGAGCGTGAGCAGGAGAGGCAGAGAGAGAGGGAAGGGGAATCTCAAGCAGACTTTGCACTGAGCATAGGGCCCAAGTTGCAGTCCATCTCAGGACCCTGAGATCATGACTTGAGCCGAAACCAAGAGTCAGAGGCTTAAGTGACTGTGCTACTCAGGTGCCCCTGCTTGTTTTTTAGACTCTATTTTTAATCTCTACACCCAATGTGGGGCTCAGACTCACAATCCCAAGATCAAGAGTTGCATGCTACAGTCACTGAGCCCTGCCAGGCTCAGTTTTTCAGTTTTCAAAAAAATATTTGATACCCTAATTCTATGAATCTTAGGAAATGTTTTTTAAATTTACTATCTGTCTAGTAGATTTGTTTAGGGAATTTTTTTTTTATTCTGGGTTAACTATTATTTAATTTCTAAATTCAGGAGGTTAATGCCTGGACACTTAAGTATTATGAAAGAAAAATAAATATTTAAATTAATATTATTTCTATAATATTTCATACAAGCCTATCCTCCTGGAAAGCATTTCATTCATTATTCATTCATTCACCCATTCAACAAATATTTCTATATTCCTTTTTGCCAAAGCAATGCTTGACTTTTTGACTTTGATTTGTGGAAGTTCATTGTTAGGTAGATGCTACATTGTTCAGGAGGCTGTGATATGTTGTATTTAGCTGTCAATATCTATAAACATTTCTCAATATGACCTGTGAATGTTAAGCTGTTTACAGTATTTCCTGCAATTATCTCTTCAGAAATGTGACAGAGGAAATGGGTTCATGTCACCCATAGGATTTGAGAAGCATCTAATGAAAATCATTGTCGTTTGGCTTCTATTTTAAGACATTACATGCCAGTTATTATCATGCACTTACATTATTTTCACATCTTGCAAAATATTTTAGAATGGCTTCATTGTTATTCCTTGACATCCTTCTGGTGTTTAGGACATTATTATTTATATTTTTAGTAGGAGCTTTTGATTACCAGTTTCCTCCTATCTAAAGAAATGGCTAATATGTGTTCACTGATATTTACAAAATGCTTTTGATTGATCCTTTCCATAGGAATAAGAATGTTAGGAATGCAAGACCAAAGGGGTAGATGTAGTTAATATCTTTAAATTCAAATTATAAAAATAGCTAATACTTTCTGGATGTCTACTAGATACTAAACATTTTTGTTTTGTTTTCATAATCTAGCTTTAAAAGGCACTATGAAGTAGTATAGATAGATAGTTTTTACAAATGAGGAAAGGGAGGATCAGAGATATTAAATAACTTCACCAGTGTCTCAGAGTAGTAAATGACAAATCCAGACATAGTCCAGATGTTTCTAATCCCAAAGCAATGATTTTATCCACTATGCAGTTTTCATAGTTACTGACATCAAATCCATTTCCAGAAGTTATTCTGGATAGTAGGATGGGCCTTGTGTACATAAAGGGTAGGAAAAGGAATTCTTTTAATCAATGCATTTGTTATATATCACTGTGTAGCCAATCCTTCCACAACCTAGCAGTATGAGGCAACCAATAATTCATCTCATAGTTTCTGGGCCAGCAATTGGGGCTCAGCTTAACTGGATCCTCTGGATCAGGTCCTCACAAGTCCACAACCAAAGTGATCCCCAGAGCTGCAGTCACCTCAAGGTTAGATTAGAGGCTCACTCTGATGGTTGGTGACAAGTTCCTTGTGTGTTGTTGGACTAGAGGCCTCCGTATCTCATGAACCATTGGCTGGAACCCCTCTCAGTTCCTTGCCACATAGGCCTCCCCATAGGACAGGCAGCCTGGAGAATGGCCGCTGGCTTCCATGAGGATGAGCAAGCAGAAAAACAAGAGATCATGGATAAGACAGAAATCAGTCTTTTTGTAAACTCATCTCAGAAGTGACACACCATCTTATTTACCATATTTTATTCAACAGAAGTAAGTCACTAGGTCCCTCCTCATTCTCCAGAGGAGGAGATTTTTACATGAGTACTAGGAGAAGGACATTACTGGTGCTGTCTTAGAAGTGGCCCACCATAGTCAAGAAACTGTTCTCAGAGGATACTGAAGACCAACGTCTCTGTTGACTCTGGTCTACGTCTAGGTTTAGCAAAACTCCTGAAGCAAATGTCCTTCAATAGCCTCCATCCAAATTCACACAGAGTTTAATGTTATGCAGATTACAGCATATGGATTTCCAGCATACCCTGAGAAACACTGTAGGTCTGCCTAGGAGTCACATAGGCCAAAATTCTTTTATTTTTCCAAAACTAAATATTCATTTAAAATATCAGAAAAAATAAAATGGTAAGTGTAAGTAGCCATTTTTGTTTTTTTTTTTTTCTCTAAGTCAATTTTGAGAATTTTATTTATTTATTTGACAGACAGAGATCACAAGTAGGCAGAGAGACAGGCAGAGAGAGAGGGAGAAGCAGGCTCCCTCCTGAGCAGAAAGCCCGATGCAGGGCTCCACCCAGGACCCTGAGATCATGACCTGAGCAGAAGGCAGAGGCTTTAACCCACTGAGCCACCCAGGTGCCCTAGCCATTTTTGGCATATTATAATGAAAAGCAGGCAGTTTCTGGAATCTTCTGTTCATGTTTAAAGATACAGCTCTAATATGTCAGCTGTTTGAACACAGGCAACTCCCTTACCCAACAGAGCTTCAGTTTCTGGACTGTGGTTCAAGGACGTGCTAGCTCTCACAGTGCTACTATGAAGATTAAATAAGATTATCGGTAGGAGATCATTTTGTTAACTGGAAAGTACAACATATAAAGACAAATTTTGTCAGTACTCCCCTTAGCTACAGAACAGGACAGATTTTTAAGAACAGCTGCCTGGCATACTATTTAACTGTCTTATTAGAGCAATAAATATTTCTGGAATATGGATAATAAATGGACTGTGTTTTTGCCATATTCAAAATGTACCATTAGTAGCCACATTTGCTGTTGATTTGCTAAAGAGAGGGAAAAAAAAGAAAAGATTTCTAGCGTTTTTTGCTTCAGAGGCACTTGTGTTTTTAGAACTCACTTGCCTGACCACACTGCAGAGATTTCAAGGCAACGCATAAACTTTCTACAGTGTCAAAACAATCCAGCAGCCTGCACGTCCCTCAGCCGTTTTCCTTCATTCTACGCTGCCCTGGCACTAAAATGTTCCCCTCATGTGTGTGTCTTTGACTTGAGAGAAAACATTTTCCCATTTCATGTAAGAACTACATGGCGTTTAGGCCCCTGATGGACCAGAAGAGTACATTAGCCTTTCTTCTTTAGTGGCCCAGATTGAAATCTCATCTAATGTTTTCCCATTAGAAATGAGATGGCGAGATATTTTCTGGGAAGTGATTTAGGTATACTAAAACAATCTATAAGGATCTATTGATTAGAAGTAGACTTGACTCAAACTTGATTTGTGTGCAGTGAAGTACCTTGGGAGGGGATGTGATTGACAGTGCAGAATAGATTTGGGGCTGGAATAGTTAAGATACTGCAGCTCTTTATGGGATACATGGACAGGGCTTATCTGAAAAGAACAAAAATTGAGAAAGGAAAATGAGGAATTTAGAGTACTGAAATACTGCATATGCTGTGGATTTGGTTGCATATATAAATTCAGACAAACAACAAAAAAGGGATTTGCATACAGAGTTATAAGAGAAAGGAAATTCAAGGGTATTTCAGTGAATTTAAAAAACTATTCCTATTCCCACAAATAGGTATTGGTTGCCATTAGGTTATTCTTAACTGGCTTTGGCCAATCACAGTTTTAAAATAACTTTATCAGCAGATGATAATGGCATTACCCATTTAACTGGAATCAAACAAACAAAAGACCTTAAACTAAATGGCCTGCCCATAATCTTGTAATACAACATAGTAGGAACTAAAAAAAGATAAAATGATGAATTAAGAAGTTCATAACTAGAATAAAAGGATAAAATGTATATTAACATAATATGTTAAACCCAGCCCATTATAGAAATACAGGAGTCTGTTGCAGATTTTGTATCCATTCTTTTCTTTGACTCCACAAATTTACTTGAACTCAAGTCATCATGTAAGCAACACTTGAATAATATGATATTGTGTATTTCCAGGCATATTTTGCCTGAGACAAAGCTGAAACCAATATTTTACTTTTCCATATAACTAGGAAGTTAAGATCTCATAGTATTTTATTTATACTGAAGATAATTCTGAAAACTTGTTTGAAGAAATTTTAAACTAATCATGACATTGAACAAGACAGAAACCCAGTTATGTAAATAAATAATAAATTTGAAACAATTACATGTAAATTTAATTTTATCTGAGAAGCTCAACTTTTTGTAGAAAGCAGTTAAATACAGCTTGTAGTGTCTGTATATGCAAAGTACCTCAAAAAACAGGCATTCCCTAGCAAATTTAAACTTGTAGTATTTAAACCCCCCAAAACAAAAAATTAAAAAAAATTAAAATAACACAAAGGTTGATCTTTTTTAGACATTATCTATACAGGAAATAAGAATGGCGGGAGCCACAAATTAAGATAGTCAATTGTTGTGGAAATGGCTGTCCTTTCTGAAAATCTGGTCAGAAACGCACTGTTCCCTGTGGTAGGCACGAACAACATGGGGCTACTTAAACTGAAATAAATTAATGTAAGTAAATTAAAAAACCTAGTACCTCGCTTGTACTAATCACACTTCAAGTGAACAAGGGCCACCTGTCGCAGCTGCATTCTGGGCCAGCACAGCGACAATGCATTCCCACCATCACAGAGTGCAATCAGACAGCACCAAAGTCTACTTCCCATTCTCCATGACCCCACATCTGGTCTGTGTCATGGGTAGAATCAGAAAACAGAAAACTATGAAGAGCACCTCATATTCTGGCTCTAGTGCTGGTAATTAGATAGAATATCTCTTCCTTTTTAAAAGTTAATGAACACAAAATACTTCATGGCCCAAGGTGTTCCATTAAACTATGAAAGTTATAACAAAATAAGTGTTGAAAAGACATATCGGGTGCAATGAAGCGCTGATATATGCTTATCAAGTCTCCATTTGTCCTCTGTGTTTGGAAAGAAGTTAATGGAAAAGAGCATATTTGTTAAAATACATTTTACACTAATGAAACAATATTATCAAAGAAAGTCCTTAATGTGTGTAAAGATTAGAATGTCACCGAAACAAAATACCTGAGAGAATGGAACCGCGTTTGCTTTACTTGGGGGGAGAAAAGAAAAAGCTTTTTCCTCCTCATGTTCCAATATTTTGTTCTTGTAAGACTTAAAGTGAATGTTTTTCAAGGTTCAAAGTCATCAATAATAAGATAAGTCATAGTATTTTTTTTGTATCTGAGCAGTTGCTATCTGAAGATCTCAAAGTAATACATTGTCTTGCTGTAAAACATTTTTAAAAAAGTCAGCAAGCCCAATTTTTTCCTAGCCTTTGCTGCCTGCTGTGGTGGTAAGTGAAATACAATGGTTTCACAAAGAAAATCAAGAATTCTGAAACCTCAAATTTAACCATTAATATGATGACTTAAAGAGAAGGCAGATTTTTTCCCAAAAAAAAAAAAAAAAAAAATACAGTGGTGTTTTTCACTGTCAAAAAAAGAACAGCTGAGGCAGTGGCTTTTCTTCCTGTTATGTATTTCTAGAAACAGGGATCATTGTCTCTGAACTTTCTTGACCTTAGCCTGTTCTTTTTTGTTAAAGTCATTAAAATGATTAGAACCTCAAGAAGGGTTACAGTGTTCTATTCTTTGTTTCTTTTAACTTATACTGAACTGAACCAACCAGCTTAAATCCTGCCTACACCCTATTAATCCCATCTAGCTCTTCTGTCTGTCTGGATGAGTTTCTTCAACAGATTCCTTGAATATGCGTTAAAAAACATAAATCACTGGATTAAACTTGTAGAGAATGATGAAAGCTAAATTCATGTATATACATGTGGTGGGACAAATGGACCCTTTTATTATTTAACCTGAATGAAAGCAATAAATTTGAAACAGGTTTAACTGATGATATTGGTAATCCACAACAGATTTCCTAAGTGTTTTTGAATGAACATTGGTTTTGTTCAATAATCCCCTGGATTAAAGAAGGGTTAGATAACTCAAACAACCTGCAAAGCATCATATTATTTTGCTATTTATCTTTTATTTTTACCAAAAAACATTATGTGTGGTTTAGGTTTTAGCAAATTAGACGAAAAATTTCATTTGTCATTGTGTTTTTTAAAATTTGTGGTCCGGGTTAGACTATAGAATTTTACCTGTTTTCTTGGATAACAGCCTGTTCTTCATCCTCTGTTGTTTTTATACATAATATTATGCAGAACTAGTATATATCTTAGTTTTCCAAAATAATGACAATGGCCTTTTCTTGTAGTTACTTGCTTTACTGACTCCCCGCACCCCATATTTAGTTGAGTTGTTCTAAATCGTATAAACTCTAGGATGTGCGATAAAAGTCCTTTAAAGTTCTACTATGGATTCACTTAGTTGTCAAAAAAACAAAAAGAGGTCTGAAAGAATTCTTACTTGTAACTTGGAGCCCATTCTAATGGTAATTAAAAGCAAATAATTGCTAACATTTATGCAACAATTACTACCTCCTAGGAAGTCTTTTCACTCATTACCTCATTGAATTCCTCACAACAATTCTATGATATTGATGTAAATTATACCCCCATTTTTCTAGATGAGAAGACTAAGTAACAGAGCTAATCATCTGCCCAAGGTCATGCATTTAGTAAGTGGTCGATCCAGGATTCAAACACAAGTTGTGTGACGTCAGAGCCCACATTCTCATACACCATGGTAGATTTTAAGATTTTTTTTAATTTTAGATTTATTTACTTTAGAAAGAAGGAGAGAGCACGCCCTCACATGTATGCAAGTGTGCAAGTGGCAGAGGACGAAGGCCATAAGGAGAGGGAGAGAATCTCAAGCAGACTCGCCACTGAGCACAGAGCCTGATGTGGGGCTCAATCCCAGTACCCTGAGATCGTGACCTGAGCGGAAACCAAGAGTAAGAGGCTTAATCGACTTAGTCACCCGGGAACCCCCAATGTGTTAGTTATCTATTGCTGCATAATGAAAATGAATTACCCCAAAATTAGTGGTTTTAAAACAGTAAACATTGATTATCTCATAGTTCTGAGGGTCAGAAATTCAGGAGTGTCTTAGCTGGATGGTTCTGGCTCCAGGTCTCTTAGGAGGTTGTGGTGGAAATGTCAGCAGGAGCTGTAGTCATCAAGGCTCAACTGGGACTTGAGGGTATGCTTCTAAGATGGCTCACTCACTGGATGTTCATGGATTGCCTCAGTCTCCTCATTGGCCATTGGCAGATGGCTCAGTTCCTTTTTCCAGGGAGCTGCCTGAGTGTCCTCCAGACATAATAGCTGGTTCTTTCAGAACAAGACAGAAATCACAATTCCTTTTATGACCTAGACTCAGAAGTCACACTCCATAATTTCCACAATGTCCTATTGATTACACAAGTCAGCCCTATTCTGTGAAGAATGGGATAACACAAGGAAGTGGATATCAGGAAATAGATCCCCTTGGAACCTGCCTACAATATGTACTGAAGTATTCCACCTGCAGAGACAAGTCCTATATTGCCAGCATAGAATATAAAAACTTAGACATAAAATTCAAACATTCTAGTTTTTCATGTCCATACTTAATATTGAACAAAAGAGCAACAGTGAAATGGAATTCCAACTGCTACTGACTTAGATCTTTAAGAATTTCCAGAATAATATTCTCATCACACTCCAATATAGGAACAAAAATATCCAAAGGGAGATGTTAAATGTATTTTTAGCGATCCACCATTTTGCTCCTACTTGAACTGCCAAGGGTTATCTATGCTACTTCCACAAATAGCCAGATAGTCAATATTTTCGACTTTGTAGGCCATACAGTCCCTCTTGCAGTTACTCAACTTTCCAGTTGGAGCAGTCACAGATGGGATGTAAGTGAGTAAGTGTAGCTGTGTCCCAATAAAACTTTACAGATTTGGCCCAAAGGATATAGTTTACCAACCAATGGTCAGAACCATTCTTTAGGTGGACTTTTGAATAGTTACTACTTTGATTTAAGGTAACTAAATTTACTTTAAATTTTATGTGATAGATCATATTACGTGGTTTTGTCCTGACCCATAAAATATTGTACAATTTCAGGAAAGTTGGCAGCCTTGTCAAGATAGAAACAGAGCAAAATAGATAAGACAAACAATTTACACATGAAATCATCACTCTAAAAATACCAAGCCATTCTCTAGTATGAACTAACTGGAGGGGGGGGATGAAATTTTGAAAATTCTTAATTCTGTTGATACCTGTCTGATGAATATTTCATATTTTTGTCTGACCTTGAATTGTCTAGACTATACTCTGTGCCCAGCATAGGATAGGCATTCAGTAAATATTTGTCAAATGAATTAAACATCTTACCTCTTTTACCTCTTCTATACCACACACTCACTCCCACGCCTTCACTGCCTTTTCTCTTCTCTTCAATGTGAAGTTTCTCAGAGCATATTATGATATATGAAGTTCACTATGAGTCTGCTTTTAAGAAGTCATTCAACAAAAAGTAAAGGGCAGGTAAAAAATAGCTATATGAAGATAATTGAAGATATAAAGACTTAAAAAACAAATTGGAAAATTACAGAATAGAATGAATATTGACTTCAAACAGACTGGCTAACAGAAGCAATGAAGCATCAGACAATAGAGTAATTGGTGAGGAATTTACTGGCCTCTGACAAAGCTATTAAAGACCAGTTCAGTTTAGCCATTCTCACTTTTACTTCTTTTATTTTTACTTTGAGGCCAAAATTACATTCTAATGTGGTTATAAACAAAATATAAAAAGATGTCTACTACAGTGTTCATTTATTCATTCGAACAAATATTCCCTGAGTGCCTACACTGTACTAAGCACCATGCAAGTCCTCATAGATACAATGGAAAACTAAATATGGACCCTAAAACGCTAAGGGGCTGAATACAGAAAAACAGGCACGGTAAACACAGGCAGTGACATGAAGTACAAGGTTCATACCCAGCTTCAATGAATTGTGCATTAAGCAGATGTACTAAATTTTAATATTCTGGTCCCAAAGTCAACACAAACCTGTAATTCAGCTATTTTTACTCTTCAAAACAAAAGCAACAACAACAAAATAATAAGTACTAATATTGGAATACACTGCTTTATAACTGTGTTCCAGAAAATGCAAATTATTAACAGTGTTTTAAGGAGAAAAAAAAAGTTTCATAGCCTGTGTGTGTGTGTGTGTGTGTGTGTGTATAAAATGCTGGATTCAACATAAACAGGTTTTGTTTTGTTTTGTTTTTTCCCATGCCAGTCTTCGCAGCGTCTATAATGTGTTAATAAGCTTTGTGACTTCCTTAGAGGGCAAATATGGTTTGGAGTCTTACAGTGTATTTGATGAGAGCATGCTTTTTTTAAGGAAGCATCAAATATCTAGCAGGACATTAGTGTTTCTTAGAACATAGTTTGAGAAACACAACCGCATTCAATTTCACAGACTTTAATCAAATCTTATTTATTATATTCTAGGACAGCTAATTCTTAAACTGAAATATTAAATAGATCTTTTTGTTAGGTAACAGACTGTTTTTGTAAATTTCTCTAATTCTGCATCTTTCAAATCCAGAATTTGGTTGCTTCGGTCTTTTTAAAAGAAACATTTGCCATGGTCCCATTAAAGACGATCAATTTTGCTAATCCTCAGTTAATTATGAAACATCATTCAGTGGAGTCAAGCTAGGTAGCAAGAGGCATTTGTGGCCTCAGCCTGCAGAGGAGGAGTAGAACAATGAGCTCATCAAGCCAACTGATGGTAGCACTCAACTTCAGCACCCCTTTTCTTTGCTTTCCCCCATTTTTTTCTCTCTTCTTAACGTCTTTTCTTTCTTTTCCTTTTCTTTATTTTTGGTTTTGTATTTTGTTTCATCTTGCTTTGGTTCTGCTTCCTTTTACTCACTTCCCTTAGGAATGACAAGTCCATCTATGGCCACCAAAGGTTTAAATTTAATCCTAGGGTGGTCATCAGCATTTTATACAGCATTTCAACAGCATTTTATAATTCATATGTGGGAATGGAAATAGTGAGGTAGGCAGCTCATTCATAGCAATGGAAGGGCTAAAGACACTGTCATTATCAGCACAAATGGACATCTGGTTTCCCAATCTCCTCGCTACAGCTCTGTTGGTACTGGCTGATCTTACACAAAGTACTTTCGGAAGATAAAACTGCACCATCTCAGTGCATGTGTGTGGAGGGGAACTTCTTTCCGGAATAGGTTTTAACTTATACAACACTTGCCTCCAAATTTGGCACCTGATACTTGAGTTGTTTGTATTTTAAGGTGCTTTCTCAAGCATTTATTTTGAACCATAAAGCACTGTTTGGAGAAGACACAGAGTTGTAAATATAACTCAAACAAAAATCATTTCCGAATCGTTAGGGAAGTCTTTAGTTGAACTGGTAAAAATAGGAAACAAAGGAAGCTAATGCAGAAAATATTTCTGGAGAGTCTCACTTCATAACTGCAAGTGATAGGTAAGGTAAGCAAATCTTTATTCAGGTTATTTAAAAAAATATAATAAGTTATTATGAAATTGAGATCAAATGGATACCTACAAAATGAGTTTTTGAAGAAGTTATATGCACTTTTTAAAAAGAAGCCTATGGGAATCCCTACAGGCTTAAGCAGGAAAATCATCTAACATGTGGTGAATACTTATAGAAGGGGGGGGCGGGGGCTATGAAATGAAAATGGTTTAAGCTAAAGAATGAAGGAAAATCAGGGATTGGTAACTGACCAAAGGAAGCACCTGCTTTCCGGAAATTAAAATCATGTATTAGGCAGCTCTGACTTAATTGCCAAATGGGGTGCAGCCCAGTCTCTAATGTAAAAGGGTCCCAAATTATAATTGGGCATCATGGATTAAAATTCAATACCTGAAAATTTCCTCAGAAATGAATAGGCTACTGGGACAGACTGCAGAGCCCAGTACAATATGCTTCCCGCAGCTGACACTGGCAGGTCACTTTATTTGGCACCAAATAAAGTTCCCAAGTGGTCTTTAAGGGCATTCAGCTGCTGAGTGCTTATTTCATTCATCCCTTATTGTGCTGCCAGTAGCAGATCCAAAGAAGTAGCATGAATCAGCTCTGTGGATGAAATTTTCTCAGGCTGAGGGATGGAGAAGCAACTGACTAACTTCCCGGCTGTAGTGGGACCTCTGCTAGCCGCAAGCCCAGCCTTGTGGGAAATGCCTTTCACACAATACCGGCCATTCAGGGGGGATTCGGGGAACCGCAAGATAAATGAACTCTAGGATACTTCCAAACAGATATTGCTTAGGGAGGAAAAAGTCTTTTTAATGAGAAACTTCATACGGATTTTTTGGTGATGATCATGTAACTTAGAAAACTGGGAAACAAGGCTGTGGTTTCCCTTCGTGTGCACCTCCAGACACAGGGAAGAGGCTGACCCCTCCCATTTCCTGCTTTAAGACTAGAACTATGGCATTATAGTTCGCTCTTGTTAGCTGCTTCTTTTTAAGGTACCTAGAGGATGAAAAGTCAGTCCTCAATATCTGTATTTTTATATGTGCTCATTTCATGGCATGTACTCAATATGGGAATGTGTTCCCTTGTTTCTGTCAATTCTGGTAGAATTTTCTAATCATAAAATAGTATTTCGTGTCTTCTCCCATGCCGGCTTAAGAACTGCAGGAGCTACAAGCAATTCCACTGAGGTCATGAACCTGTCTGATGAACTACAGATGAATGTAAAATATTCTTCAGAGCTTAACAGGCCTTATTAATGTGCAATTCCAGTACACATTTTTTTATTTAAATTCATGGAAAGGTTAAAAGGCAGTAGTTTTTATTATTGTTTTGCCTTTGGTTTAGGACAAATTCTGCATGTATCTACCACAGAAACAGTCTGCTAATTATTTCATATAAATCACTGTTAGCAGCAGTATCTAATGGTGCTACTATTACTGAATATTAAGAGTCTTACATTTCCATTAGAATTAGGACCAAGGGCTAATTATTTTAGTTAAAGCTAAATTTGATCTAAACGGGAAGCATATTTGGCATTCAGTCTAGAAACCCAGGGCTGTTATAAAAAGACTGGTTGTAAAAAAAAAAAAAGAAAAAAAGACAGGTTGTGAATGTGGAGAGTAGAAAAGTATATACAGATCTTTTGGTTTTTCCATTTTTAGGAGAATAGTATCGTTACAGTGGGATCATTAACATAAATACAGTAATATAATTAATGTAAGATGTACTGTTCTCCTGTTTATAGCCAAATTTTGCAGCATAAAATGAATTTTCCCAAATAAATTTGTACAAGACCTAAAATAAAAGCCTCTCCAAATTAAATTTCTTTAAAATTTTTCTTTTTAAAAAAAGATTTATTTATTTATTTATTTATTTGACACAGAGAGAGAGAGAAAGAGCATGCAAGTAGGCAAAGCAGCAGGCAGAGGGAGGGGGAGAGGCAGAGGGAGAAGCAGGCTGTCTACCAAGCAAGGAGCTTGATGCAGGGCTCGATCCCAGGACGCTGGTATCATGACCAGAGCCAAAGGCAGCAACTCAACCAACTGAGCCACCCAGGCACCACTCTTTTAAATTTTTCTTATGGAAAATTCAAAATTTACACTAAAGTAAATAGAATAGTATAATGAGCCCCCATGTACCCACTATTCAAATTCTTTAACCATCAACACATTACCTTGTTTTCTTTGCACCCTAAACCTTTCCTTACCACATTTTTCCTCTTCAGCAGACGAAATGTGCAAGACGAATAGTTGGGGATTCTACAATTGGTGCATCTTAGTTTTTTTTTTTTTTTTAAATATTTTATTCATTTATTTGACAGACAGAGATCACAAGTAGGCAGAGAAGCAGGCAGAGAGAGAGGAGGAAGCAGGCTCCCCGCTGAGCAGAGAGCCTGATGCGGGGCTCGATCCCAGGACCCTGGGATCATGACCTGACCTGAAGGCAGAGGCTTTAACCCACTGCGCCACCCAGGTGCCCCTGGTGCAGCTTAGTTTTAAAACTGATGCATTTCAGTTTCAACCATTTTACTTAAAAATATACTTTTTCTCAGTTTACCGAGGAAAGGAGTGGCATATTATACCCACAACATGAAGGGAAGGATGAATGAACATTTAGTAAAATCATACCACAAACACAAGTAAGTCAATGATCTGGGTTTTCATTTCCTATGCATTTTCTAGGTAGTTGATATGATGCGCTTTTTTGCCAGTGGAATTTCTAGTCTTTAAATCATACCGCTCCTCCAAACCTCTCACCCTTTCCTTTTTTCTCCTTATTTATTTTTGCCTCTCTATAAATCATAGATAATAATAGTTCCCACATCATAGCTTGTTAGATTTTAATGACAGCCTCCAAGGACAGGTGTCAGTTAAATGAAACATATAATTAAAATTTGTGCTATTCTAAAATTGGGTTACTTGGCAATACTCCAGTCAGAGACTAACCCCATTCAGATGACAGGCATGCAGTACTCATCCGGGTTACAGAATGTATGGCAGATTCCATCGAGGCCTGTCTTTTGGTAGGTGCCAAAAAATAGGATGGAATGCCCAGTACCACACACCCACATTTCAGGTGTTTCTACCTGGTCCCTAAGTAAGGGTTCTATGCCTTGGGACTTTGGTAACCTGTGCTATAAGCCTATATATGCTTACCAAGCAATTAATTTAGGTGTGGGGATATACATATGTATGTATGCAATCCCCATACTTATGCAGTAAGTATGGTATTATGAAGTTCTTCAACCTCTAGTACTTCTTCACTCAGAAATAAAGAGGCACGGTCTCGGGATCAGTCCCATACACCCACATCATCTTGCTGGATCCCATGCTTGTCATTTTAGGCATGGTTATCCTTTTCCTACAAGGAATATCTTTCGAAATGTCCCAGCTTCCAGGAGCTCCTAAGACTTTTGGCATTTGCTCAAAAGTAAGCTCTCTGACTTTGTTCCTATCCCTGTTAATTTTGTTCATGTAACTCTTCAGCCTTTCATTGATTTTCTCTGTCTTTGGGTTTGCCATTTTTGCCCTGTTCCACTCTGCCGAGGGAGAAAGACATAAGCTCTAATAAGTGGGAAAGGTCATGATCTTGTTTGTCATCTCAGCTATTGACACCCTGCATGAATCTGTGCCGGGTGTTCATCCTCTTGGTCCCATTAACCACTGAGATGCATTCCCTTCTACTTATGGATTCCTGGGTCTTCAATCTGTCTGCCACCCACAGTTCTCCAACAAGAGTCACCTCTGTCTATACAGTGTCTCAGACAATATGTCAGCAGACCGGCAGGTCTTCTATCTAGTCTCGCCATGCTCCTTGGTGATACACAGGCTGGCAGACACATCAAGTGGGCTCAGCTCTATGTCGTAGCTGAATCTTGAGTCTCAGTGTCTCTGGCTTGCCTTAATTCTTAAACCTGGGCCTCTACAAATTAGCAGTCAGATTAGGACAAGTTCTTTTCCTCAACGAGGTGTCACTTGCTGGATTATCCTGTTAGGAAATTAGCCCCATCTCTATGTTCATGTATGCAGTTTCCCATTTCAAATCCTTCCCTTCTCCCATAGCTCCAGGCACAAAATTTTTTAGCGGGAAAAAAAAAAAGAAAAAAAGAAATCAAGTTGCCACTGTTCAACCAGAAACACCTTTATTTTTAAATTATTTGAACGTTCAATCTTTCCTGCCTCACCGTGTGTGGGTTTCATTCTAACAAATGCACTATAGAAAAATCTAGATGTATATTTTCTTTTGAATACATCTGGATTTTTTTTTTAAAACCAGCAAGAAAAGGCACAAACCATTAGGAAAGCATTCAGGGTAGATTAATTGCTTATCAAGTTTTCATTGTCTCTTCAAACTATTTTGAACCACTTGTTTTACATGAATTCCAAAGGCTGCCACTAGCTTTCACTTCAGGAAATAAATGACACAGGGTATTATATTTTAAGGACCATTAAAACCTTGAAATTGCACAGTGACTTAAAAAACAACAAGTTTTTTAGCCTGGATAGCTTTGTAATGGTTATACAATGGAGAAATTCATTGTTAAATGACCCTCCCACTCTAGCTTCACATATACTGCTTGGCAGGAAGAGGAAGGAGAAGGAGACTAGCATCCGGGTACACAGGATGTAGTATAAAGGACGGAGGAACATTCTGGGTCTGCGTACTAAATGGCTCAGGAAGAATGTACCAAGCCTTCCTCAGAATCTTGAGTTCATCGACCCATGGTTGATGATCAGAAACTATTTTTGCCCAGATTAATGAGGCTGGTTCGCCGCCGTTGTCATAAATCCAAAGCTCTATACTCGGTTCCAGAAGTTGCTCTTAACTACATGTTAACATGTTGGAGATAAACAACAGAAAGGAGCTGTAATATTGTTACTGAAACCATTCTGACACATGATTTTGGAATTATAGTAAGTGGCATTTGAATCTGATGCTTCTATTGTCTAATTTATCACCTTTCTAACCTTTTCTTTTACACCTTCATTAGAACACCTAGGAAGGTAATGAAACCTAGCTACCAGATTAAAGGCAGAACATGCCAAGTCCTAAAATAACAAGAACGAGAACATAAAGAATTCTTTCCAGCAAAATTATAAACCACCACCAACAATAAACAAGAGCAAACCCCACCTGTTTTTATGATGAAAACCAAACTGCATTTGGGTCTATAAAGAAGCAATAATTGCTTAACTAACCAAAGTGATACAGTTCATTATTTTTCTATTGCACGTTTACGTAGTTTTTCCCCCCTGAAGCACACATACAATTTGGGTGGATTTTTTTTTTCATATGATTTACATATGGCACTTGAGGAGAGATGCTTTAGAAAACCATAAAGTGTTCTTCCTTGTAAAAGCAATGTCCTTTCTTGTTAATGCCAAGGATGCTTTTCCCCAAGCTCTCATTCCCTGCTCAAGACAGTGTAGCCACTAATGAGGAAAACACAGCAAGTACCTCCATTGAATGTTTCCCTTTGTTTATCTACAGGGAGTTCATTCTGCAATGGGAAGAATCCCTTAGTATCAATGAGTCTGAAAGTGCTCAAATTCTGCCAAAAGGAAAGTTATAAAGCTTTGGATACCCGCAGTTTAAATTAATCTAAAGCGATGGAAAGGAACTCCATCATCCCAAAGAACATCAGCCACATTGTTTCCATTGTCTCCATTTATAAAATACATTCCTTCTTATTTACTTACATAGGTTCCGTTTGGGGTTATAGGGTCACTAGGCTGGCAATATTAGAAGCTGTACAACTAAAATGACAAACGTTGTTACTGGCACTTGCCACTATTAAAGGGATATGATGCTTTTTAGTCTATTTGGGGTTTCCAGAGTAGTTCCAGTTACTGGCAATCAGTGCTTGAAAAAGGACTCTATGCCCAATAATAATGAACACCTTCAGATGGATTTTTTAAAAAGATGGCATTAATTCAGAATATAAATTAAGAGAACACTTTTGATGGCAAAGAAGTACAAACTTACCACATATTTTGGTTTCATGTATAAAATATAAATAGCATATGAACTCTCCCTCATGTCCTCAAAGAGAGCTGCAGCTTTTTTTTCCTTCTGAAGAGTGTTCAAAATATGCTATATTAAACATAATAATCCATAAATAAAATACAGTGCTTGCCAAAATTATTTTTTCACCCATATATAGGGCCTTTAGACACTGTTCTGAACTCTGATTTTCTCCCGAGATACAATTTAAGAGCTTAAAAAAATGTCTTTAAAAGACTTCCTATGAAATATGCAGCATTTTTTTTTAATTTGTGTTTCTATATGGCCAAATTGCTCTGTTGTTATAAATACTGTATGTAAAATTACCAGATTTCCTGGCATTCCATTTTTACAGGGGATACTGCATCATTAAGCATTGAAAGAATATAATATAACTATTGAAACTGCTTAACATATTTTGTAACCATAAATTATTATCCAAAAATATTTTTCAAGTAGATAAAAAGAGTTGTCAATTCTGCATAGTGAATGCCTCATAAGGGGCTCGTTTGTGGTTGAAAACTGAATAAAAGCAGTAAATTAAGACCAGACTTAACCATAGAGAAGCTGTAATCCACTGCAGATTTCCTTGGTGAATGAAGTATTGTTATGTGGATTTATCCTCTTTGCTTGTACAGTTAACCAGGCACATCTGGGGCCAAAGTGCTGTCTGTGCTCACAGACAACGTGGGTTCACTAACCCCGAGGAGGTAAGCCCACTCTGGTTTGCATTGTACTGATGGGCACAAAATAAACTTCACAGCCGTTTTACACGGGGGCTGCCTGGGCACAGGCGGAGAGGATACTGAACTGTGCTATTATTAAAGATGAGAGGGGTATTAGAAAATAAGCAGGCCCCGGAAAAACAGCAAGTGACTCTGGGTGTCCAGTTTTCTGATGGGATGGTGTTAGCTGAGGGGGCCAGGATGGAACCGAGTGAAATGTGGGTGTGAACGAAGCACCGGGTGCGTCTGGGCTTTCCAAGCGCAGGCAGGCAGAGCGGAGAGCTGATGGAAATATGGTATACATTAAAGAAGCATCACTCATCATAAATATTCAATTTCAAGAATTTAAATAGTTTACAGACATAGAAGCCCTTGATGATTATTTTATCCAGCATTGTTGATTTTCCTCTGTTGTTTGCTGGCAGCCACCATAATTAATGAATAAGACCCTGGAAGTCTTGACAATGAGTCGGTTTAGTCTTAAGTCTGTGTATTTTTCTTTGTGATTACATGCCAATAACATAACTGATTTGCCTTTTTGTAAATTAAGCTAGGGGGAGCCAAATAAGTCATATTTCTGCTATTTTTTTTCCCTTTCAGAGCCCAATGTTTCCAAAGGACATTAACTTTGATTTCTCTGATGAAGTCTTTTGTCTGCCTCTCATGCTTTACAAAATACTACTGCGTCAGAGCCGAAAAGAAAACCGTAAGTGAATGTTATTTCAAGAAGTTATTTTTCATTATTAAGGAAAAATTTCCCAGATTTCTCTATAATTCATGCCAATAAGGCTCACTTGGTAAGAAATGTGGGAAAAGAGGAGAGACAGAGAATGCACACACGAAAACACCTTTTTATGTTATGGAGGATTCATATTCAAGAATCGTTAAGACCCCATTTTTTAAAAAACAGTATTTTATAAATATGGTCAGCCTTGCAAGGGGGAAAAAAAAAAAAAAAACACCTTATATTGGAACATAAGAAAGTACTTGTGCCTTACTGTTCAGGTAAAATGTATGTCATGGATGGACATACTAGGTTATTCCAGGACTTGAATCCTTCAGATCAAGAAAATTTTCTCAGAATTTTTCAAAATATTGCTTCTCTTTAAGAGGGAAAATATTTAGGCTAATGAAACCTTTAACAGATTCAGTAGTTCTACTAAAGTATAAATAGGTTACCTGTTCCAGGAAAGACCACTGGGACTTAGAGTAACATGGATTTCCTTACATTAGTAAAGAGATCCCAGAAAACATTAACTCTTTCGAATATGTGCTGATTTGATTTGATTCCTGAAGAATAAGATTTATAATTTCCAGCTCTATTTAATAAAGAAAACCAGGACTTGATTATACCCATTACATCTTACAAAGGTGCCAGTTTCTGAGGAAGGCATAATCTTAAAATCTCTAACACCACAGGAGATATACATATTTTATACACATATGTGTGTATAAATATACATATATATATATATATATATATATATACTCCATCAATAATACTTCTGAAATTTCAAAGCTTTTCCTTCTAGTTAGTGAAAAAGGGTGCTGTGCTAGTTGTCTGTAAGTTAGTTCAAATTGCCTGCAAATATTTGTAAGTGCCTGAACCTAAAGATGATGTTTTTAAGTCAAATACCACTGTTTAATTCCCCCATCCCCTCCCCCGCCACACACACACCCTGGAAGCCAAAGGGGGAAAACTTCAGTAGAAACTGTTATTAGGAGTAAATTACGCTTTGGTGCCTTGGAATTCTATTTTCTAAAATGGTTTCAGCTTGATCAAAAAAATAATGATTTGTTGTTAGACTTTCCCATGGCTTCTGTATACTGCAACAATTTAATAAAGTAACACGACTTCCCCTTAAAAGAAAAGGTGCTCATTAGCGTTTGTAATTCCATGTTGTGTGGCATGGTAAGTGTTGTGAAAAGGTTATGGATCTACTCACTGTAGCATCAAAAGTGTAAAGGTGATAGGTGAGATTCTCTTTGTTGCAAGTGCTGAGAAATAATCATTTAAAGGTCAGTTGCACTCAAAAAAAAGAACATTTGTTTAATAAGTAACTCATTTTGGGATATGCTGCACTTTTAAAGGTTACAGAGTAGACCAATTTGCCAGTGATGTCAGCAAGGGGGACTATTAAAGTCATTGGTCCCATTAAAACAATCCTTCGTAAAATTCAGATTGCATGCCTTCTCACATAGCCCAGCACACATCAAAAAAGTGCCTAAGCTGTTTGTCTTGTGGTTCCTAGGGGACATTGCCTTTTGTACTTCACCTTACGAAGATGAGTACCTTAAGTACTCTTCTCTTAAAAGCAACAAAGGAGTATTAGGTGGGAAACATGTTAGTGTACACACACACACCACTGCCCATCAGATTCAATTTTGCTTCATTCTTTCAGTTTTATTAATTTCTATGAACATGCCTATATGTCATGAATGATAAGAATTCTCTCTGTGTCATATACTGATAACCATCTTGCTAGAAACTCTTATATAAATGAAATAACTATCGAGTCAGCTATATATATGAAAAACTATTTCTATCCTTTCCTATTCCAAGAACAACTTCCCTCCTCAAAAAGACAGAGCATTTGCTTGGGCAATTAAATGGAATATTAATCTCAAGGGAGACAAAAGAGAAGTAACAATAATTACAATATGGGTAAAATTTGTTTAATACCAGAAGAGTTTGTTTGTTTGTTTGTTTGTTTGTTTGTTTTCAAGATCTGAATGAAGGTGATGGTTTATTCATATAGCTTTTGTACTATTAAAATCTTTGTCTTTAGGGAACTGACACACAAGAAATAAAAGTTATTTTGTTGTTTTTAAATTTAGCATTTTCGAAGTAGTGTTTTAACCTGGCAGTAATTTTCTCTGGAAGATTAGCTCTTGCCTTGAGATGAGTATATGAATAAAAAAGCTTCAGGAAAAACCTCTGCAGAAAGCAGTCCCTCTGAACATTTGATTGCTTAAGATTTACATTTACTTTTTCACACTTTACATAGGTTGCAAAGCTTCCTAATTGTGACATTTTGGTGGTAGTGGACAGTGAGTTCTTTATAAAACAGTGAGTTCTTTTTAAGAAGTTGATTTTTAGCGTCTGCTCAATAAGAAATTAAATTACAGTTTAAAACAATACATTTTCATGCAAACTTCTAAGGTTCATTGTTTAGACCAAAGGAACTAGAAACTTTATAACCCTATCCTAGAGTAAGAACTGTCTTTAGGTACAGAAGACATTTGCAATTAGAAGAAAATACGACACTCTTATTTCAAGCAACTTAGCAAAGCATCAAGTTATTCTCTTAATTTGCCGTGCTTTTCATTTGAAAGAGAGCAAAATCTATTTCCTGAGCAATTTTGCAGAGCAAAGATATTAATACGTTGGGGTTTAATTGTATCCTGTGTTTAAATACACTGTGGGTGAAACCCCAGACCTCTGCTTAATTGCTGTGAGAAAATAGCCTGATTTCTCTGAGATTAGGCACACGCTTATGTATACTTTGACCCAAGAGTGCCTCCTTCAGAATTAATCTTCTAAGGTAGAGGGATTTGCTTTTATATGTGCAGCAGGGCCATTCGTGACAAACGGGGCCTAATAAACTACCTTCACCCCCTCAGACCTTGCTTTTGCTGTCAACGTTTTTCTTCATCTATTCATTTCACACATCTCTTGTCCAGTGGCTTATTAGCAAAATGCTAAACTGGGCAGGAGGAATAATTTTTAATGGTGTTTTTAATTAGAGGACTTTCAAATTTAAATAAAATACTTCAGAACTGAAATTGTAAAAAAAAAAAAAAAACTTTCATTTTTACTAATAAAACATAAAGTGTTCTAAAATAACTCCACTTAGGTAAACACCGTAGCCCTGTGAAAAGACAAACAATTCATATTTACTTAAAATTTTGTTCTGCAGCTGTATTTTGTTGAATTCGTCTAAGGCATGAAAGCACTTTTTCTTTCCCATCAGCTACATCAGAATTGTTTTTGCAAGATGTAACAGAATGTTCTGGTTTTTAAATATTTATATTAATCAAAGTTAGGGCTGTTTATATTTTTTGGCAATAGGGCTTTTCTTTAAAAGTGATGCACTTCCATTTAACTAAACAAAAGTGTTGAAATGGCCTGTCATATAAACTTCAACATAGTACAGTTGGTAATAGAAATTTTGAAGACAGGAAGAAAGGGGCACTAGTTTCTAGGCTTCAGGTTAAACATGGATTAATAAAACGTGCAACACTGGTAATTTCCAAGATTTTCCTGAGGAAATGTCATTCATTGCCACTTATAAACTATAGAGTTACCTGGTTGAAAGGTTTGCATTCAAGTTTCTTGTTCTGTTTTCTTGGGGCATTGGTAAGTCAGACCTAAAAACTGGCTAAAAACTGATAAACCACTAAAGCTTGGGGCTTACTAAATAATTCAATTCATTAAAAAAAAAAAAAACCTCTTTTATATCTTATATATTTCTAAACTATTTTAGTAGTGAAAATTACTTCACATTATTTACCTGCAATCTTCTCTATTCGTGAGCAGAAATAGTTCAAACTGAAGCATTCTTCAGGTCAAATCTCCAACTGTTGTTATTGCCATAAGGTATGTCTGGTTAATACAGAACGGTGTGGTCTATTTAGACTCTTGTAAGGAAATGGATTCTTTATTAAAGGCATCTGAACAGCAAACCAACCTGGATGAAATTCATTCATAATCACATATAATTCTTTTTTAATTCAGACAATCCCAAATATTTTGGAAGCCTAATAAGACACAACTTGAAGTTGATTGGTCCAGTAAGGATTTTGTTTTTGTTGTTGTTTTCACTCAGTAGTTCAAATTATATCAATTCACTTCTGTGGACAGCCATCCTAAATAGGAAGAATGGGACCAGAGTACTTAGTTCCTAACTTAAAAGTTATAAAGGCTTTTATGTTCAGGGAGCGCACCTATCAAACAAACAGAAGTATTATTATGCATTGCAGGCAGAAAGGCTAAAGGTCTCCTGTTCGAACTTTTGGCCCTTCCAGAATCCTGATCCTTCATTATTTTGTTTAACTTGATGTAAGTCTTGACCAGTAGCTGACTCTGAGAAAACATTTCCTGACATCATTTTCACAGGTGATAAGGGATTATTATGCTTTGCCTTTTCATTTTGGGTTGAGAATGAAAAGTCCTACAGTGTTTCTGGTTAGTACTTCATACATGGTCTTTTAATTACCAGGTCAAGCTAATTCACTTGTTTGACCTTTAGCACTACAACTTCATTTTCAAACATTGGTTAAAATAATCAATGTACACACACACACACATTCACAAACACACAAATACATTTAAAGGGGCAAAAATGGGCCATAATGGAATAAAAGAGAAGAGACTCTTTTTAATTACCTCATTCATAATATAAAGTGGTAAGAGAAGAGCAAAAAAGGTCAGGGTATAATAAATATAAATTTAAATCTCTAAACTAATTTACCTTTTTTTATTATACCGGCTAAAACCAATGAGAATAAACATGCATTCCACTTGGTCACACTATTATGGATTATTATTAATATCTTGTTTCTAATTTTATGCAATTTTGGCATGATCCAAATCTGTGTATTAGCCTGAGTAGGGGGTTTTGCTTGAGGTAATTGACATTACATAGTCCAAAGCACAGAAAGAAGAAAACATATCTATAATCTTTACCCATTTCCAAACAGAGAGGGATAATCAGACCAATTCTTCTATTGTGTGCCCTCCTTCTTTATTCAGAGTTTCTTTTGAAGTCAGAGGGAGCTGGAGGAGCCAAGGCTGAGAAATGTGGCTGGAGGAAAAGAATGAAAATTATCAGGTCAGATTCTTATAACCAGGTTTTGTGCCACATTAACCATTGAGTTTCCTATAACACAGAGGCTTTTATTATCCTATGTACCTTCTTGTTTATTTCAAGATCACTAATACAATTTCTAATATTATACTAGGGATTTTCTTAAGTATATTTATTTAAACTTCCAGCCCCTCAAAAATATAAAGAAATAATGGTTCTTCTAAGAAAACTCTGAAAACTTAAAAAGCACCATTTGCTGTATAAATGGAAATCTAGATGAATCTGAAACGCCAGTCAAACACACTGATCCCCAGGCTGACTACAGTGTAAAGAAGTTATGAAGTAGGTGGGGGGTTATCCTGGGAAAGCAGTGTTTTCTCTGTTCTCCTTTGCTTGCTACCTCTTTCAAGCAGAGATCAAATATAGGATTGCACTTATGTTACTGAGCTAAATTTCAGGCTGGCTCTTACCCTTTGGAAGTATATTTCTTGGCCCTGTTTTTTACAAATCACAGGGGACATGAACTTGTGTGAATGTGTAGCAGGTAAAGTTACCTAAACTCATACAATAATGGACTGAAGATGCGAACAGCTATTTGGTTTAAACGAACAGACAGTTGTCCAAAGACTCCCTTCAATTTCCAAAACTCCAACAAGAGGAAAATGATCAAAGGCAAGAACTAGAATAGAACTGACCAGGGATGTCTGGGTGGCTAAGTTGGTTGAGCGTCTACCTTTGGCTCAGGTCATGATCCCAGAGTCCCCGGGATCAAGTCCCACGTCGGGTTCCCTGCTCAGGGGGCAGTCTGCTTCTCCCTCCTTCCTCCCCTCAGCCTGCTCTTGTGCTCTCTCTCTCTCTCGCTCTCTCTCCCTCAAATGAATGAGTAAAATCTTTAAAAAAAGAAAGAAAGAAAGAAAGAAAGAAGAAAAAAAGAAGAAGAACTGACTAGCCTGTCCAGCCTGTCGGGTTGAGGAACTATCTCAGAACCAGTCAAATTCTTTATTCATATATATATTATATATATATATAATATATATATATAAAATATAATACATACTTATATAGTATATATCTATTAAGAGTACTATGTTAAGCAATGTTATCATTAGTACTGTTACAAAAACAAATTACACGGCCCTTGAAGAATTTTAATTTATGTGGGGGAGAAAGACATGTTAATGTTTATTAATGTTTAATCACAAAAAAATCGGACAAGCATCATAACACAGGTGAGTACTTAATGCTGTAAGAGCACGAAGAAAGGACTTACTAATTCTTCCTCGAGTCTGGAAAAAGTTCAGAGTTGGTCAATAACTGCTTCACAGAAAAGCTGATAAAAATATCTGTGTCTTAAAGTATAATCAGGCATTCACAAGTAGAAGAGGAAAGAGGAGTCATCCCAGGCAGAGGAATTAGCATGGATTTGAATCTGAGCATTCCTTATTCAGGGAAGAAGACTCTTTTCAGTCTGACTGTAGCATGCGGCATGTGGGCTGCGTGGTAGGGGGATGAGTCTACTACAATTCAGCTCAAAATTGCAACCCAATAAGCAAAGTCTTGTATGTCATATTAAAGACTTGAGACTTCATCCAGGAAATAGTGTAAGGTCACTAAATGTTTAAAAGGTTTAATCAGGGGAGTGACATGATAAGGATGGCATTTTAAAAGATAGTTGACATCAGTGTAGAGAAAGCCTTAGAGAGTAACAAGAATAGAATAATGGTCATCAGTTATAGTAAAGTTGAGAATTGAAAATGAGTGAGAGCTTTGTCATGTTGATAAATCAAGGGGAGATTTTAGAAGGTCATTTTTTTTTTTAATTGGCAACCTCAATCTGTATAACTTTTCATGTGCATACTACCAAGTTTGAGTTAGAACAAAATGGGTGAAGAAAAGATTGTTCCAGCAGGGTTAATAGCAGAAGATGGTATCTCAAGTCAAAACTCCTAGAAATAGGGCTTGAGATTGAAATACTTCTGAAAATAATTTATCAAGGGAGTGCTCCCAAAAGGGGAGCAGGAGAAGTCAACTAGGTGAAAGCACTTAGCCAAGAAGGATGTGGTCTCCGCTGAAAACCAGCGACAGCTTAGCCGGGTCCCCTCGGGGGACTCTGGGACATAAATTGTACCACAGGGTGAACGCCTCTCGTTCCCAGGAAGTGTAATTCTCCGCGGAGCTGGCACTGTTCAGCTGAGGGCAAATCTTTGTGAAGAGGAGCGCCATGAGCAGATCGCAGCCAAACACAGCCGCGGGTGGGTGGGAACGACGCCACCAACCGCCCCCGCGGTCCGTCCCTTCCGTGGCTCAGACCCACTTGCTTCTCAGATCAAGCAAACTCTTTCAGGCCCAGCCGCTTCAGGATTCTGGTTAGCCGCATTTTCTGGGCTGACGTGTAAGAGAAGAGGTAGCAGAGCCAATGAGAGCTTCCCCAGCTGTGGTGTGTTCCAAGGTCCAGTCACGGTCAGGATCTCCCTCCTCGATCACCCTTCTAGATGCTCCTGCTTACGGGTTGGTACTTCTGCAGGTCTAAGTAGATTGCGGAAAAGTAAACTGAATGATCAACTCTGAGGTCTCTGAGCCCTGGGCTCTCCTGCCCTAATCAGGCTGTGGTTGCTCTACTTGCCCACTACAGTTAAATAAGGGACAGGGACACCAAAATATGTCCCAACAGATCACTTGAGTGACAAGTACTTTGCTCCTTCTCTCTGATATGTGTCATCCCTTCCTCCTTCTCATGACCATCAGGTCAGTTTCTCTGCCGATATAGTAACTTTTTTGTGGTGCCGGCTTATTTCCTGGCACAGGGAGGCCAAAGTAGTGTGGCAATAGTTTTATGTTTACTGAGAATCTTGCTAGATTCCCAGGGTCAGGTTTCCCTGCACTGGGGCCTAGAAGCTCTAGGCTCACAAAACCTAAATTTCCCGAGATGGCTTTCCCAAACTGATAATGAGTTAGGTCCCTTTTGTATCTACCCTTTAATTCCTGGATTCATGTATTCTACCTATCAGGGATAGAGCAACATATAATAGCTAGTGGTTTAAAGTGTATACAGGGGCTCCTGGGTGGCCCAGTCAGTTAAGTGTCTGACTTTGGCTCAGGTCATGATCTTGGGGTCCTGGAAATGAGTCCTGCACCAGGGAGGGGTGATTCCTGCTCAGAGAGAGTCTGCTTGTCCCTCTCCCCCTGCCTGTCCCCCCACTCATGCTCTCTCTCTCTCTCTCTCTCTCTCTCTCTCTCAAATAAATACAGCCTTTTAAAAAAGATTTTAATATTTTATTTATTTAAGAGAGACAGAGATAGTGACAGAGAACGTGAGCCAAGGAGGAGAGGAAAAAGCAGGCTCCCCCCTGAGCAGGGAGCCCAACGCTGGGCTTGATCCCAAGACTCCAGGATCATGACCTGAGCCAAAGGCAGACAGACACTCCACCACCTGAGCCACCCAGGTGCCCCTCAACTAAATGAAATCTTTTTAAAAATGGAGTGTGTACAATACCCTGAAAGATGGTACCTATCCTCACAGGATATCGTCTCTAAGTCAGTGCCTTTTTTTTTTTTTTTAGTATTTTATTTATTTATTTGACAGACAGAGAACACAAGTAGGCAGAGAGGCAGGCAGAGAGAGAGAGAGAGAAGCAGCCTTCCTGCTGAGCAGAGAGCCCAATGTGGGGCTCGATTCCAGGACCCTGGGATCATGACCTGAGCCGAAGGCAGAGGCTTTAACCCACTGAGCCACCCAGGCGCCCAAGTCAGTGCCTTTTTTACACCAGAGTATAGTAGGGCCAGTGAACTTCATGCTCACTATGTCCACTATGTCCACTATGGCCATACTTCCTTTGCCATAAAGTGAGTTCCTTGGTCCAATTAACATGATGTTATTCATATAGTGCACACACATGATGCTCTGCAGAATGTCCAGACAGTTCCAGTTCCTTCAGACTATATTTTGATTAAGCCAGAGAATTAACATAACATTAAGACAAGACCATGACTGCTGTTGTTCATCCATATGAATGTAGGCTGCTTCTGATCCTCCTTCTTGATGGGTATTGAAAATAACGTATTTGCCAGAACAATAACCACATACCTCATATCCAGTTAACTTGCCCCAGTGCATATGCCACATACTGCACGGCAGCTGCAATTGAAACTACCACTTGTTAACTTGGCAGCATTCCACTGTCATCTGCCGTGACCCGTCTAGTTGGTGTATCATCTAGACCATTGAATTGCATGGAGGAATGACGGGGATCCTCACCCCTGCATTCTTTAAATCTATGAGAATGGTACTAATCTGTGCAATTTTCCCCAGGATGTAATCATTGATTTTGATTTACTAACTTGGCAGACGAGATAGTTTCAAGGACTTCCACATGGCTTTTGCTAATGCAATAGCCAATCAAGAAAACAACAATAGAATTCTTCCAATTTCTAATGGATCCCTTCAATTATGCACTCAAGGATTCTGTAAATGACCACTGGGTGAGCATGTTGACCCAGCTGACCCACCAGGAAATGAATCTGGGGCATGACTCTATTTCCTTCCCAACATTTATGTATTCCCACTTTAATAGGGACCCATGAGGTGCTGTAAACCTCAACTCATACCTTGTATCTAATCGTCACTGAGACGTCAGGGTACCCCTTTTCCCCTAGGGTACAGTTTCCTGAGTAAATAGCTCTCGCCCCTTGGAGGAAGGACTAGGGAGCTACAATTGCCATAGTGTTGCAGTTCCTTTCACATGAGACCCAGAATTTCCTTCAGTCAGTGGATTCTGGGTCTTAGAACTGGCTCAGGTCTGAAAACAGAGCAAGAGATTAAGACTTTCATTCAGTTGCCTGACCTCAGCCTTTTGCCAATCTACTTTTTTTTTTTAATCTCTTTTGATTATATATACAGATAATACCCTGGTCGGCTGCCCATCCCTCTTGCCCTAACATAAGGTAACCATTTCCATAGGTACTTCGGAACACCTTCCACTCCCACCCATAGGACAGCCATCCCAGGCTTGCTTCCCTTTGTGGTGATTGCACCTACTCTGCTTCTGACAATTCAGTGTTGCCCTGTCATCTCTGGTAATCTGGAACCTACCATCCCCATTGCTATTCCATGGACTCCAGTCCTGTGACAGCATCTCTAACTATCCCTAGCCTAAAAAGAACTGTTCTTTTCCAGTGTTGGAATCCCCTTCATCAACAGATTCTTCAGCATGTTAATAAACAGACTGTCCCGCAAGCCCTCCTGAGGAACATAGTCGAATATGGATTTTTCAGTCTTACTTAATGGACCCATTTTTCATGTCTATTTCCTATCTGTTTTTTCCTTCTTCCACAATCTATTACTAGAGCGCTGGGATCCCTAATTCATTTCATGTGAACCATCACTTTTTCCAAGCAACCAAGCTCTCCCAGCCTTTATTAGGCATATCATCGAGGGCTTTGCCCAGGTGTTAAATTTAGTGTCATGGCGGAGTAAGCCCATATCAGTGAACAGCCCATATTGTCCCCACCTCGATCCAGATCCCTCAGGGTCCACTTCCAGGCATATATGTCAGCCAATACCTGGCATTCCCTTGGTATGTAGCTCGACTCCTCCCCTAGTAGGCCATTACTTTCCTAGTCAAGATGCTGAGATATGACCCAAATTATCAGTCTGTGATGGAAAGTACAGACAGATTTTGAAGCTTGTCCTGTAAGAAACCTGCCTCATCTGAGACTTCTTTATAGTCTTTAAAACAGAGGGTCCCTTTTCCAACAAGAGAGGAGGGGCTTACTAGTCACTGCTGCCAACCCAGTGTTCAGGAGAACATACAGAGGTAAGGTTCTCAACTCCCCAAATCCTCTTATCCCAAACTGCAAGATGATACTCCTTTTCTTTCAGAGCTCTGACTTCTGCCTAAGAGACTTGTCAAGGCTGAGAATTAAGCTCTCTTTTTTTTTTTCCTTCTTTTTTTCTTTTTTTAAAGTTCTGCCACTTTTACAATTATGATGTGAGCCTGATCTTCAGATGTGTCTGCCCCCTAGCTACAAAAGATGAGTGTCTCTTTAAATGCTTCTAATGAATCTTTCTGACTCCCACAGTTTGCTTTAAAGTCTGAATAATAGATCTGAGCCTATGTGGCAAAGAGACTCTTAGATGGCTCCCAATGAGCCCTGCCTCCTGGCATTTATATCATTGTATAATCTACTCCCTTGGGTATGGCCTGGCTTTGAGACTTGTCTTTAACCAACAGAATATGGCAAAGGTGATGGGATGTCACTTCCATGATTAGGTGACATCAGATTGTCACTTCCTTCTTACTAGCATAATCCCTCTCTTGCTGGCTTTGATGACTTAATCTGACATCTTAGAGAGGCCCATGTAACAAGGAACTAAGGATGGCCTCCAGCCAATAGCTCCCAAGGAACTGAATCCTGTCAAAAATCACAGGAGCTTCCAATGGGATGCTTTCCCAGTCAAGCCTTCAGGTGAGACTGTGCCCAAAATGATGCAATCATTGCAGCCTTCTAAAAGACCCAATAGCAGAGGACCCCTAACTCCTCTAACTCCTGATCCACAGAAACAGAGAAACAATAAGTGTGTATTATCTTAAGCTGCTAAATTTGTAATCATTTATTATACAGCAGTAGTAACTAATAGAGCATGTCATTTTCTCTCTTTAATGCATCAGTGATACTAACAGTTACCCAACACCACAGTCCTCATAGTTTCAATTTCCTTATACCTCTCAAGGCCAAAGACATTAAACTAGCTACAGCAATCCCTTCTACCTGTATCTCAATCCAACGTACCACCATGAATGAAAACTTTAGCCTGGAGCTAATTTGTTTTTTCTAAAAAGGAACTGATAATTAATATTTCAGGTTTTGCAGGCCATTCGGTGTCTGTCTCAGATACTCAGCTCTACTAATGACACTATACGATTCTAAAGACACAATACAATACCAATGAATGTGCACCACTGAAACTTGATTTACAAAAAGCAGTGAGCTGGATTGATCCCAAAGATCATAGTTTGCTGACCTCTGATCTTAATCACACTGCTACAGAGCATATCTACCACTGGTGACATAGAGGACTCATCTCTATCAACCTCCAGGATCCCATCTTAGACTCTGCCTCTTGGGACCACTTCTAGTATAATCCATCTTGGCTTGGGTTCTCTCAAAGCAGAATCTAAGAAAAAGATCCTTACAAAAATGATTTATTGAGGCAGAGCTCTTAGGAGAAGTTGATGGGAGGAGCCCGAGGTGAGTAAGGGAAGAAGCTAAGAAAAGATGTGTATTCAGCTGGAAATTGTGAGAGCAGGGTCTTACGGGAAGTCCTAGAGCACCAGAGTTCAATCCACTCTCCAATCCACCTTTTACATTCCATATATATCAGTTGATCATGGCTGCTGGCTTCCCCCATGGGGGAACATTCCAAGCAAGGCAGCTTCCCTTCTCAGAAAATAAAGGTAGTTGTGAGCTTTTAGTAACCACCCCTCCCAGCAGCTGGAGAATGGGTACTTCTCTGTTCCTCCCCTGGGGCAACCTTTACCCCAAAATCTTCTTAATAGCTTGGAAACATCTTTCATTAATTTCTAAAGGATAGAAATGAAATGGTTACAATACAAAGAATAGTGACGATGCTTAAAAGTATCCAAAAACGTTTCTGTTATATATTTTATAGTGTTGATTATCACTTTCCTTGGCCTTCTGTCAGACTACAACCAACATAGTTAAAGTGGATAGAATTGAGATGACAGTTTGGGGAGCAATTAAGGAAAACATGGGGAGTACCAAGATGTAAAACAAACAGCTCAAAGTTTTCATATCATCTGGTGTTCACTATCACATAGTATAACAGCAATCACCATGGAGACCAGCCGCTTCAGTTGCTCTCCCTCTCAATCCCATAATAGCTGTGTGAACCTGAGCAAGTTACCTAAATGTTTGTTTGTGCCTCCATTTTCCATCTGTAGAATGGCGCTAATATCACTATCTAGCTCCTGTGGTCACTGTAGGGGGAAAAAATGAATTAATATACAGACTATTAGAATAGTACTTGGTACATAGTACACACTTAGTGAATGTTCACTTTATTATTGTGTTGTTGCTATTATATTTATTGTGACCTCTAACTTTACTCTTATATTTAAGTAACTTTTTCAGTGTACCCTTAATTTCACTGTGCGTTTTGAGTCCTATTTCTTAGTCCTGCACTTCAGAATGCTAGAAAAGAGAATTAGATTAGCAAAACTTCAAGTCTCCTTTCTAAACCCCAAGGGAAATTCTGCAAAGAACCATATTCTTGTGTCCCTTCTGTAGAGAAAGCACTGGAAGTGCACCCATGCTTCTAAGTGAAAGCGAGAAAAAATTTTTTTTCTCTAACCACATCTGAGATAATTTTCCGTTAGTAATAAAACTTCAAGAGCCTCCAATTTTGGTAAGGTAAAATTATGACTTAATTTTCTGATCCTTATTGTCTGTCTAGCATTTGTACTTCTTCTCTTCATCTTTATAAATCACTACCTCTCTTCATCTTCATAAATCACTGCTCAATAAACAAGAAAATAGGAACCAAGCAACCAGGGAGATTTGGAAGAAAGATCACAATTATTTGACGAGTGAAACATCTGGAAAGGGATCATGGCCTCATTATCTTTCAAAAATAGTTAATGAATCTCTTCTTTTAGTTCACCGAAGGATTGTAAGTGGAAGTGCTTCATCAAACATTAACTAAGAAAATGTATGCCAATGCTTTGGATAAGTCAAGTTGTCATTCTGTTCCATAAATATTTATTCTGCAGATGGTTTTTAAACCAACCAGCTTCCTTTTTATAAGGAAAAGTTAAGTTGGTGTATTTATTTTAGATTATATTACAGAACTTTCAACAGTTGGGATTTTTAAAAACATTTATTCCATTCCTTTCCTATTGAAAATCAGTGGCTTGAATTGAACAAGTCATAATGTGGTAGGAATTATCAGGTGAAAGATTGGTCTCACCTATTACAGGTCTCACTGTTTCTTTGGCAATGTAAAAATCTCTTTTTAAAAAAAAATTAGAAATCTTTTGAAATCCTGCTCTTCAGAAAGAAAACATTTAAATCAATAAGCCATTGGACACAAACAGCCTTTGAAAGATAATTCAGCTAAAGAACTAAATTATTTCAACCTCAATGTGATTATGCCTTTCTGGTTTAAAAATTCATTCTTTTAATAAGAACTTAAGTATAATATAATAGGGAACAACTGGTGTCATGTGAGCCAACAAACACATTAAACATCAACACATTGCGTTGCGTCTATTTGATTCAATCACCAAACACTTATTGAGCCGACTAAATGCCAGGGACTGTGACAGGTGCTAACAATGCAAAAATGAAACAGTGGTTACTGCCTTCAGGGAATTCATAGTCTAATGCAGGCGACAGCCACTGCGGCAACTATCTGTAATCCAGTATGACAAGTGCTGTACTAGCAACACCAGTTAAATATTATGGGAGGAGGGGCAAGAAAGTGACTGCCCAAATGTGGTTTAAAATCGGGAAATGCAGTAAGAACTTTTTAAGAGCCAAGGATCACCAAAAAAAAAAAAAAGGCAGTGAGTAAATGAACAAAGATTAGCAAAAGCTAATCTTTGTTCCTGGGACAAAGAGAGAGGAAAATTCTTCACTGTAATCTCCCAGGAAAAGCTGGAGTAAAAACACTTGAAGAGGGGGTCTGGGTGGTTCACTGGGTTAAGCCTCAGCCTTCGGCTCATGTCATGATCTCAGGATCCTGAGATTGAGCCCCACATCAGGCTCTCTGCTCAGCAGGGAGCCTGCTTCCCCACCTCTCTCTGCCTGCCTACTTGTGATCTCTGTCTCTGTCAAATAAATACAATCTTTAAAACACACACACACACACACACAAACAGCCACCAGATTGTGAGCACTGTCCCTACTTTAACATCTCAGGAATGTTTTGATGGGAACTAAATTGTGACTCTAATGACCGATCTCATTCTGTGCAAGAGTATCCCTGTAACTATGAACGCATTAAATTTCACTAAAATCATTAACAATGACAAAAGATCATTATTTCAACATGGCAGATGGCCACATGCTACAAGTAAACTAGCACTGTGGTGTATTCAATTCTGGAATAAATGTGGTCACAATGGATTGATATCAAGTAAGTTACAAAAAGTGACATGCTCAGCTCTTCATTCAGTAAATAAAACTGATTTAGTCGGCAAGATTTAATTGCACAAACCTGTAATATGAATGTTTTGCTTTGGCATTTGCTTTCATATCTTTGTAGGCTGTTAAATACATAACCACCAAAGTTCTTTATCTGATTTACTTCTCCTCCACTTTGCTCCCAGAATGCACAGATTTTACTTCTAGATGGGTTTCCGAGCAAGATGGCTAAAGGGTATTAAGCGATGAAAACCTCTGGGTTGACAATTTTTCCCCCCTTGCATTTTATTTGGGAGGTAACACACAAGGTTGAATAGTCTTTAATTCTCTGCCTCAATGGTCAACTTGCCTTTTGGTTGATAAGAGGCCACTGCCATCTAAAATCGCAGCTTCTTAAACTCTTCCCTCTGTCAGTCTCCAAACCATCTGTTTTTGGTCAGTAAGTTGTTTTTGGTTTTTTTGTTTTGTTTTGTTTTGTTTTTTTATCTTTCTGAATATTTGAATAACATGATTAACTTTTAAAAGCACTCTACAAAATAAAGATTTAAATACAGTCCCTGCCCCATGAATTTATAACGTAATGAAAAGGCACCTTCCAAACAAAGAAAAGATGGAAAGATATTCTTCCCTAGAAAAGTAAGTGACAATAGGGAAAGCCAGTTGTCTCTTTTTTAATCCTTTGTCTTTGACATCTGTCATTTTGGGGAGAGGGTTATGTGGGTGTTGGGTGGTATTACAGTAGTAGTTGAAAAGTTCTCTTCACCTTATGGTGCTAATTCTCTACCCTTTGTCAATAACTTTCTACCTTACATTATTTTTTTCAGATATTTTTCTCTTTAGCTCATATAAAGATTATATTTGCAAATATTTTACACACCTGAATTAAAGTTTGAAAAACACAATAGCAATGGCAATAATAATGATTAAAATTTTAGTATGAATTTATTTAGAGTTGCACAATTTTCAAAGCATATATTTGAATTGAATACACACACACACACACACACACACTCAAGGGCACTATAGGAGGATACGTTCCAAGAACCTCAGCAAATGCCTGAAATCGTGGTAGTACCAAACCTTATGGAGAATGTTTTCTGCCATGCAACATACCTATGATAAGGCTTAATTTATAAATTAGGCACAGCAAGAGATTAACAACAATAACTGATAATGAAATAGAACGATCATAACAAGATCCTGTAATGAGGGTTATGTGAATGTGGTCTCTCCCTCTCAAAAGACTTTATTGTACTCACCCTTCTTGTGAAGACATGAGATGAAACACTTCCATAGTGAGCTGATGGGATGTGAATGAGTAGGCACTGTGACAGAATGTTAGGCTACTACTGACCTTCCGACAGCACCACAGAAGGAGTATCATCTGCTCTCCGACTGCCATTGACTGCAGGGGATTGAAGCCATGGAAAGTGAAATCCGGATGAGGTAGGGAGAACATTGTAATTTCTTTGGGAGCTGGTCCCAGGAAACACGGACAGGGTGTGAGGAATGAGACAGAGAATGGAAGAAAGCCAATAAAAAGTGCATTTTCAAGACAGTTCCAATGTGGCAACTGGAGCTTAGCCCTACTGGGGACCCCTGAAGGATGGTGTAGAGCACAGCTTAGTATCAGCCTAGTCAAGGGGCAAAGAAGCTAGTATATTTATCTACCAACTCCCTGTCCATCTTTGGTTGAAATTGGCCTCTGAAGAAAACAATTCTAGGGCATTTCTGGCTTGCTTTATTTGCAAAGCAAGCTTACTTTCAGAGGGAAAAAAAAAAAAAAAAAGTCCTCCCCTCCAGAGTCACAGGTGTTCACAGTAAGGAAGCCGTCTTCAGGTGCAGAGGTGGATGCTGAGTGAACATGGACAGGGCAGGACGAAGTCTGCTGACCAGCGTCTGCAAGAGTGGGGTTAATCAATCCCCAGCCACACAGTTGGTGTGAGCAAGGCCAGGAAGAGATGGGGTGGATTCCCCAATACTGTCAAAAAAGAAGGAGGTCCTTGTGTTCCAAGTGTAGGTTAGGAGAGAGAAGAGATACTATACTAAAACACGGAAAAGTATTCTTTGCAAAGGTCTTCCAGTAACTGAAAGTTTAGTCACCCTGTACTTATAATAAAATTATTCAAAACCTGCAGCTTTCATAGAATGCAAATATCGATATCAATACATGATCCTTTACGTGGCCGACATACTAATATCCTGCCAAGATACTTTCCAACGGAGGCATTTTGCCAAGGACACTGGAACCAATTTTAGTGTTTATAAGTGCCATCATACGTTTAAAGGACACGTATATTGCAGAAAAATTATGACACACAGGTGGTTAGGCAAAAGCCCTGTAGAAGGGTCACAGCCGACGTGTATGTGCCATCGCTTGACGGTCTCTTCACACTGGCAGCTCTCACTTCCCGACAGTAGTGGGTTTTCACAGTTGTGAAATATTTGCATACAGATGTGAAGGTATTCTTGTGGCTTACTCAATAAACCAGAATGGGGCTTTATGCACCCCTGAGTTTTCAATTAATGTTGTTGACAGAATGAATGGCTATTTATGCCCACCAGCCTTTCATGTTCATTCATGGTATACAATACCTAAATCTTAAAGACCTCATCTAAATGCCTTCCCTCCTAGGAGGGCGCTTATGGATTCCATTGTATATATAGGGTAGCATAAGGTTCAATGATTCTATCTAATCAGCAGAGTGGACCTTACATTTTAGCAAAGCCTGCTGAAGCCTTTGTTCTGCAATGGGGCATTATCCTACAACTTCTACAATAAGTTGAACGTCTGTACAGAGATCTGAGGCAACTGATGCCTGAACTTAACTTTCCCAAGTATAAATACCCCATCCTCACCATCTCCCAATACTCAGACTTTGGCGGGGGGGCCGGAAAGATACCTACACAGCAAAATTGTTTTCCTATGTGTAGTAAATCCTTAGTCCACCCATCTACCCGACTGTGTGAATAAGGGGCGAGAACATAGTTGGCTGAGCACATAGTGGGAATCCAATAAATGCTTGCCCAACTTAACAAGCAAGTTGCAAAGCTATCAGCTTTGACCACTCTATGTTCCACGCTTTCTGCAACATGGTACAGTTTCTGGGACAGGAAATGTAAAAGTGAAGACCCTCCCTCACCCCACCCATCCCACAATCTTTTTAAGCATGGAAAGTAATATGGAAATGTGATCTGAGAAAGGTATTCATGGTAGGTGAATGAAATACCACTTTTCTACTTGGTTTAGAAATGTAGAATTCCATTGGGTATAGTCACTATTCATATATCAATTAAAATCCAAACAATAATTTTCCTTCTATACAAATGTATTATTTTAAAAAGAACGTTCACAAATATATGATGTCTTTTTAGTGGTACATCAGCCCTGTGGAGTGACTATGGACCACTGTCTCTATTCTTCAGATGAGAAAACTCAGTCACTGAGCTTAAGTTATGGCCCCAGACTTACATATTTATGTAGAAGAAAAGTCAGAATTCCATGCAGATGACATCAGAGACTGGGATACTGATGCAAGCTTATCATACATAATAAAAAATAGCACATTTTAGAAGTTCTAACTATGTTTCCTAAGTTTCGAGATGCCACATAAAAAATGCAGACATGTTTGTTTACTTCTGCAAAGCAAATTAAATGTGTAGTCCATGCATTATTGATGTCTATTATTTTAATTCCTAAGAAGTATGTGTATCAAATTGCCTTTACAAAAGAAACTATTAAAACAACTTGTATTTACATGCCTTTTTAGTTTACTCTCAAGTATTTATTTTACTGCTAACTTTAGGACAGTGATATAACATGACACTATCTGCAAAATCCAATGTACTGTTTCTGCAGCACAGATCAGTGCTCACACACCATGGGAACCCCAGCATGGGATGGGCAACAAGCAAAAGAGTCAGACCACATGGTCACCAGAGGCCTTGAACTGTTACCTAACCTCAGAGGACTTTTTTAGTCTTCACAACATTTGCCCAACATTTCTAGAAAAATCGCAGTGGTTCTAACCCATCTCTAACTTCTTCTTTTCAAATATAGTTCATTTCTCTTGAAATCTTTCTCCTGCTCTATGGCCAGCACAGACAAGTAGGGACAGACAGGTCCAGCATAGACCCCAGGCCTCTTAGAGCTAATTTAGGGCAAAGGCAGAAAGAGGCCTCAGGCAAATACTCACAGGGCTCTCAGGAACTCCAACAGTAGGAGAAATCACTGCCTGATTTACAGTTACACACTATTGACTACCAGAATTTCAACATGAAAGAGAAATTAGAGATTATTTAAAATAATATACTCATTGACTAGATTAGGAAGCAGGTCTCTGAGAACGTCTATGACTTGCCCAAGTCAATGGTAAAGCTAGAGATAAAACACACCACTCAGGGTGAAATAAAATATATCTATTTGCTTAAAAACATAAAACATAATCAAGATAGACCAGTGGGGAAGCTGGTGGACTGACTCAAGAGCACAAGATTTCCGAGTAAATCTTGATTTACTTAGAAGCCTTGAGATAGAATACAGCAAGTCGGTTTGGCCTCCCTGCCTAAATAATGAGGTTAATATTTATTTCTGAAAAGGCTTAGATCTATCATTTCAAGCCTTAAATCATATCCATTCAATGCCAGGCTTAAGCATTATAGTAATGAAAAGAAACAGCCAGTCTGAAACGCAGAGGCTGGTGATAGATGCTAAAATAATGAGTATGCTTCCACCCGGTGCATAGGTGATCATCGGTGAGGGAAGGGCATGACTAGCAACTGCTTTCTCCTTGGTGCCGTGTAGAGTCGAGCGGGATGATTTATAAACCTCAACACAGTGAAGACCAAAAAAATAAATCATTAAGTAGCATGGCTCATGATTCAACTTGCTTTTTTTTTTTTTTCCTAACATGGGTAATAAATTGTGTGGGCTTTAATAATTTATAGGAGATGTTGTTATAATGTGAGAATATTAACTTTGGTGGGTCTTTTAATTTGCTTGTGATGTCAACAGTGGGCTTCTTCGGCACGACAGCAATGCCGCTGGTGCACAATTGTATTTTGACACTTCCGTCAGAGGCTCCCGGGGACTAGATGAGACAGTTCACTTTAGCACTGAGCTTATCAATTTGGTGCACGTCCCTCAGGAATTACATGCAACAAAGAGAATTAAACAGAATGGTTTGAAAGCACTTAGAATCGTATTAACACATTCACATACAACCCTTTCCCCCCCACGTCCTTGTGGAAGCATAACCTGACAAAGGCCATTTCATCTCTGCCCAGGACTATTCCTTGTGTTTGTAAGGAAAAAAAAAAAATAGATAAAAGAGAAAATTCAAAAACTAACAGAATGCAATACCAGGAAAGCCACTGAAATATTCTAGATTCATCTGGGAATGTGGCCAATCTCTTCCCAGTTAATAATGTACTTCACAGATTCCCTCAGATGTGTGACAATAGTGACCCTCTTTTATTTCAGACATCATTCCTCACTGTCCTGCCTATGTTTTCAGTCTGGAAGGGAAGAGTCATGTAACCATTTAGTGAACATCAGAGCCAGAAAAACATACACATAGAGGAAAAAAGAGGCAGCAGGAGAGAAAAAGGAAGAGGAAACAGTTCAAGAGATAACGTATGAGAAAAGAGAGTGTCTGGGTGACAGGCCTGAAGAGGCTGACAGGGCCTGTACCCAAATTCGAACTTTAGTCTAGAAGCCACACCATATAAATAAAGACCTATATCACTTCCTAGTTCAAATCCACTTCTCTCGATATATAGACCTGAGAGATTAAAAATGAGGAAGAAACCAGAAAAATGACCAGCCCAGGAAGCCTTGGTGGTGAAGTGAGGAAGGCTGGTGTTACAGTATCATGAAGGTTTCAACACCACGTGATGGTAGGAAGTTAGTGAGCGAATGGAAAAATAAAGAGAATCAATGCGTTACACCTGCGTCCCTCCACTCTTTTATGTTCCTAATGGCTATTCCTGTGTCTTTGAATTTTCATTAGAATATCTTTTCTTTGACCTGAAATACTTGGTTTCTCTCTCCTAACCTGAACCTAACCTGAATTTAAGCTTTTTTCTCATAAGGTAACCCCAAGAAATTCTCATCAATCTCAGTTGGCTACTTGTTCTTCGACCTCAGCACTTTGTCCTGCTTTCTTTGTAGGGTCCAGCTCAAGGTTTGGTTCTTTCCAAAGATGGGGCATGTGACTGCGTGTGTATGTGTGTGTAATGATATATGCATTACAATATGGTTACTTGTTTTCCAGAAAATATAGATGCACTTATCTATGCAACAAATCCCTTTCATAACTATAATAATATTATAGTTATGTGATTATAGTAATCACAGCCTATAATAACACTAGGTTTCTCTGCCAACAGCCAGGCCCACAGGATAACATACATTTCTGACATATTAAGGAAAACTTTGAAACTGCAAGCTTTTAAAACTGTTTTCTCATACTTGACAGTCCTATCCCTTAATGAATCCCCGACATTCAGAAGAATGCTCACAAGTAGACTGTTACATGGTAACCTCTGCCATCAGAGAGAAAGGGAAAGATGCTCAGAAAGAGGGGACATTTGGAGAAAATATTTTACTAATTGCCAACATTTGACTACTAGTGCACTTTTTTTTTTTTATACCCAACAAAAGAAAAGGCTATCAAAGGCTAGTCCTACTCCTTCCCTTTTCTTAAAGGCCAGTCTGGCTTTTTTATTAAAGTCTAAATAAAGTTAGCAACTTAATTACATCTATGGTTCTTAAACTTCATTTAAGGAACATATATTTTTTTAAGATTTTACTTTCAAGTAACCTCTGTGCCTAACGTGGGGCTCGAACTCAGAACACCAAGATCAAGAGTTGCGTACTGAACCAACTGAGCCATCCAGGTGCCCCTAAGAAACATTGTTTTGCTAGTCAATGTAATATAGTACCCAATATCTTATGCAGAATGTGGAGGAGCTACTTTGGTTGAAATGGTGAGAGGAACTCTGGAGCTCTCAGTACTTGAATTCCTGTGGCAGTGCTCTCCATGGACTCCTGGAGTGCAGTGAGCTATAGTCTGAAAACCCTCAGATTAGAACCTAGCACAAAGGTAAGCATAAGTTGCGTTCCAGCAGAATCAAATAAGTAGGTAAGGTCAAAGCAGGTTGTCAAAGCAACAGGCAAGAGTGCCAACTGCAAGCAACCACCTCACACTGGTCAGTCTTTTCCTTCTTTCTTTCTTTTTTTTAAAATATTTTATTTATTTATTTGACAGACAGAGATCACAAGTAAGCAGAGAGGCAGGCAGAGAGAGAGGGGGAAGCAGTCTCTCCGGTGAGCAGAGAGCCCAATGTGGGACTCGATCCCAGGACCCTGGGATCATGACCTGAGCCGAAGGCAGCGGCTTTAACCCACTGAGCCACCCAGGTGGCCCTGGTCAGTTTTCTTGAGCAAACGCTAAGAAATGAGAAGCAATCAAGCCCCAAATTGTGGGGTTTGGGAATGGAAAATTTTCACTGCTAAAACTGGGACTGTCTTGGGCAAATCAAGACAGTTGTTTCCCCCTACCAAAGGGATCCTCTATGAGGGTCCAGATAACAAGTTGACTCATGTCTTTCGATGTTGAGAGGGTAGAAACATCAAGATTTTCCCACAGAGAACACAGCCCATTAGGATTCATCTGAGCCATGTGTGGTTGGCATTAGGGAGCTCTAGATTCTTTGATAGGGAAATGTGGGGGGGCAGGGCACAATGAAAAGGTGCCCCTGTTATAAACCACAACAGAGAGAACAGGTATACAAACACGCTCATACACTTTGAGAAAGTCTTAATGCGTTTATTCTTATTACCAGTTGGTTCTTCCTAAAACAGATAAATGTGTTGTTATGCACACATCATTACACACACACACACACACACACACACCCCAAAGACCAACTGGAGACTTTTCACTCCAATTTAGTGCCCAGTGTCCTACTAACCACATAATGTGGAGATGTGATTTAGGGTCACTGATGAGAATGGTGTAGGGGCAGCAATCCCCTCCGATGCTAGAATGTCTGCCATCCAAGGTCAACACAAAAGCCCTTCCCCAGGCTGCAAATCTTTCTGTATCCGCCCTGCCTGAGGAGACGGGGCTCTGCTTAATTACAAGGCTGAATTCTAAACGTGCTTGGTGTTTGTCAAGTCAGGAAGAGAGAAAACTATCGTGTCTGTGATTTATGTGTGCCCAATGACAAACTAGATTATTCAAGTGAGAAGAGCAGATGGCCCCAAAACAAGACAGTTATGGCCCACAATTATAATAATTATAGCACCCAATGGATCTCCAGGATATCAAGAGAGCAAGGAATCTAACAGTCACCCCAAAGACACTTAAAGGAAAAGGAGTTTAAACTAAGCCACAACTAATAAAACATGTCGAGACCCTTCTTCGTCAAGATGAAAAGGTTTATCTCCTCACAGTAGAAGACAGCACCACAGGGAGACTCAGCCGCAAGTAGACCATGGCCCCAGGCAGGACTTGCCGTTTCTCTGGGAATGTCATCAGCTACTTCTGTGAACATCAACTCTGTGAGCAAGGACATTGCGCTGATTTGGGTTATCTTGGGAGAAACCTAACTTCTCAAGGGCTGATTTACATCAGTCATTTTTGTCCCTTATTTCCATTGCCGACAGTCTGGTTCTATTGTCTGTGACGATTAGATTTTGCAGTCTTGAAAATAGCCATGCAAATTACCAAAATGTTTTCCATTTGAGACCTTATACATATTTGAATAAAATCAACTCTAAGCTGTTAAATGGAATTAAATGAAATAGGCTAAATCCGATGACTGAAATTTTAAAACTTCTGCAAGCGGCTCCCCCATCCCGACCCGTTTATTAATGGCCAATTGTAAATGACTTTTGCAAATGGAAACACCATTTGTCACTTTTTTTTTTAACAAGTACTGCTCTGTATGTCTCAACTCCCCCCCCACTCAATTTAAGCATCAAGATTTATAGCTCATCGTGAGCTCCTCGATCTTTCTGTTCCTTCTTTGTACCTCTCCAAATGCTCAAGCAGCTTTTTTTAGAATGAAGTGAAGATAGTTTGTACTGCACTCACACTGAGCATTCTGAGACTTGACTTTCAAAAATTTGTATTCTCCTCCGCAATGTAGTTTGTGCTCCTTCTCTCCTGCCCCGACATCATCGTATTCTATACCAGGCTATGTTTTCTTTCAAAGTTCCCACTCTGTATATTCTTGGGTTTTGTTCTGGGGTTTTTGCTACTTTGAAACCATTCTGTGTGTATAATCGTGATTGGCCAGTAAAGATTTACTTGTCACATAGCAACTAGTTACAGTAAAAATTCCATACTATTCCATTTCACTTCATCTTTCTGCAAGGTGTGACCACGTTCTGGTCATCAGCAAAGTGCTTTAGTACTTATTTTATTTGTACAGAGGAGAATTTTATCAAAGATTACAGACTTCTGATACAAAGTGTGCATAAGCTAATGAACACAGTGCATTACTAAGAAAAGACTCCTACATACATAAACACACACACACACACCATACCTGAGGCTTCAGTTTAGCTTATCTCAATCAAGTATCGATTTTCTTTCATTTAGTTAATGTATTTATACCAGGAACCCAGAATTCAGCTATGAACCCAAGTTTTGCTCTTTCTGCCTGTCTCTTTACTTTACTTTTCTTTATTTCTTTCCTCTTTTCTCTTTCTTTTCCCCCTCTCTATACACCCTAATATAGCCATGCAAACCCACATGCAAATGAAGGTCTCGAAAAAAGAACATGTGTGTATGTAACCTAGATTGTTCAACTATTTGTTTATTTATTCTGTAGCTTTCACATAAGTATGTGACCTTTACAGTCATGTGACTACAAAACCACAGCGCAGACTGTACATTTCAATGAAACAAACATCTTAAACAATGAAATGCCTCTCAATCATCTAACTTAACCTTTATAACCAAAAACAGTGGTTTCATAAAGTGCATCAATTTCACAAACTTGCAAAACTCAAGATTACTTTAAAAAGTTTATCTCTTAAGTTTTTAATTTCTAATTTTCATAATTCTTAAACTAAGCTTTTCTTTGAATTCTGGTTAAATTACCCTGGAGCTAATCCCAGGAATATATCTTTCTCTGATGGCCGGTAGATATATGAACAAGGAATTCATATTTATGCTGATGTAAGTTTCCCCAAATGCAATTTTGGATATCAAAATGTAGGTTATGTTCTAGTTAAACAAAATCTATAGAATCAACTAATTTATTTAGCATCTTTTTTCTGCCAGACAATTCATTAGGCTCTGGGTACTAACCAATGAATGAGATATATGTGGTCCCTGACATTTTGGAGTTTATAATCTAGCAGTGAGTGGGCAATTAAATACACAACCAGATGTGATAAGGGAAGTTACAATAGGGACATCTGACCAGGTTCTTCCAGACTAGATAGCTGGCCCAGGAAAGACTTGTCAAAGTAAATGTCATCAAAACTGCAGACTGAACGATGAATGGTAATTAGCGAGGCAAAGACAAGACCAAAGAGCTCCAAGTGGAAAGAAAAGCCCATGTGAAGTTTGGGGCCTAAGAAAGAGCACATTATTTTATTATTGTTTCACCTTTGCACACATTCATATGTCCCTGGTGTTATTCAAACATGTAATGGTTTAGTCATATGCCTTTTGGAGTATTCATGTTTTAGGAATCTCTCCCAAAATGTATTTCCTTAATTCTCTGATTCGATTTGATTTTTAGTTAACTATAGATCATAAGAGAATGAAAATAGTCATCTCTTTGTGGCATTTACTGAGTCTAGAAAATTTAATTCATATGTTTTAGTTGCAATATTATGGAAAAGAGATAGAGACAAAATCCATTAAAAGTGGTTTTTCTTTTCCTCTCTCTCAATCCCTAGAGTTTATCCTCAAGGGCATTCTCAAGGCCATAAACTCATGAACCCTATTAAAGTGAAACACCTTCATAATATTTCTCCTAGGGCCAAGAAAAGGAAGCATTGAGCATGTGTGAGCATTAGGCTGATCTTTAAAAGGATGTAGTAAGTGGGTTTCACTGTACTGGCAACTCTCATGGGTTCATTTTTTCTGCTACACTGGGTAGCACGTTCATATCTGATTTTCAGTGCATGATTGCTCCTAGTTATCTCTCCGTATTCCTGCTTTGGGAAGGTTCAGCCATTCAGCCCATCTTCCTTTCTCTGGGTGAAGGGTGGGTCAGAAGGCAGAAGTAGACTGAGAGTTGCTTCCCTGGCTGCTTCAGAACCCAGTTGCTGATGCCCTCCATGCCTGAGGCGTGTGGGAAGGGAAGGTTAGACCCTTGCCCCAGAACTAGCTTCACAGGATAATGAAAGCACTGGTATTTTCTTTGCCGCTTCCCTATCTACCACCTTTATGTTTTTCTAAAGCCCTTTTCAGAGTTTGTTAATAAATGTCACAGAGAAAAAAAGAACCCCATGTTCAAATAAGTTTGAGAAATGCAGGGTAAAACAAAGTTAACAAGGTGTTGTGGTGTGTGTACATATGCCTGTGTATGTGTGTGTGTGCCTGTGTTCCCTAAAATGCCTCTCAGAGCTGTTAATATGCTAATGTGCATTGTGGATATTTGAGGGAAAGGTTTGTGTAGTCCTTATCAATCTTAGTGATCTACTCAATATGTTTTTTCTCATAGCATCTCACAGAGCCAGTATTCCAAGAAACACATGTTGGAATCCTAGCTCCACTACTTTTCTCTCCATTGCCTATTTAAGACTAAGGACACTTTTGTCCTCTCCATACATCTATTCTTCATTCTTCTCTCCAGTTTCCCGTACCCCTGTTTCTCGGTTCTATTCCCCTTTTTTTTAAGAGAGAGAAAGAAAAAGAGAATGTGAGCAAGCGGGGTTGGGAGGTGCTGGTATGGGCAAAGGGAAAGGAAGAGAGAGAATCCCACACAGTCTTCATGCCGGGGTACAGAGTCCAACTGAAGACTCAATCTCATGACTCTGAGATCATGACCCAAGTAGAAATCAAGAGTTGGACGCTGAAGCCACTGAGCCACCCTGGTGGCTGTTCTATTCTTTTTACGTTCCTTCTCCCTTCCCTTTATTCCATTTTTGGAAATCTAAAATAGCCACTGAGTGACTGAAATAGTGACTTGGGTTCCAGGTTCTTGTCAAGGCTCTGGGAAGAGATCAAATAAGACTTCTGCTCTTGGGAGATTTACACTGGAGTCAGGGGTGCAGCGAGGAGATACTTAACAAGTAAACGAACATGCAAGTGAATTTTACCTACTAATTCTTATAAACCAAGCCGAAGTCCATTTGGGATGCACAAGTCTTGGGTTCTTTTTGATAGATAGCAATTACCATCATAAGCTTTGAGATAGGTAAGGGCGAGCTACTCCCCTACAACCTTGCCATTAGGTTATAAACAAAAGCAAGATTCACACTAACTCCTACCACACACTAAGGACTTTATTAAATAAAATGGATTAGCAAACAGTTAATGAAATCTGTTCTGTGGCTTGATGGTGTGCCACCTCTCTGTCCTTCAGATCTTCCCATCACTATCTTCCATGAAAGGTTTCCTCAAGATGGATGTGACAACATCCCAGAGGCATGATTCTGGTACCCTCATGATTTGCAGAAGGCACTCAAGTCTTCAAAACCAAAAGCTAGACGAGGGAGATTTCAAGATCAAGTTCTGCATTCCAATTCCAAAAAGAAAGTGCTTTCAAGTTTTCTAGGCCTTGTGCATGCCAGATTAGGAGATATAACCAAAACGTTTTTGACACATCCACCTTTAATTTTACCAGACTCTATCTCCAGCATCCATCATGTTAGTTAACAAGGCACTGATTTCACCAATAAAAATCCAGTTCTCGGGGCCCCTGGGTGGCTCAGTCGGTTAAGTGTCTGCCTTCAGGTCAGGTCATGAACCCAGGGTCTTGGGATTAAGTCCGTCTCTCTGCTCAGTGGACAGCCTGCTTCTCCTCCTCCTACTCCCCCTGTTTTCTCTCTCTCTCTCTCTCTCTGTCAAATAAATAAATAAAATCTTTTTTAAAAAATCCACTTCTTAAATTTATGATCTTAATTAGCAGAGCATTTTTAGCGTGAAGATAGTGAAGTGCTAGGAGTAGCCTCCTCTGGAGTGTGGCCTTTTGGAACAGTGTTAGCTAACAGCCTCCCACCCTCCTCTGGGAGTGTGAATTCCTGATGAGAGTGCTGTCTGCACCTGGAGTGTAGCTTCAACTAACTCACTATTAGATCACAACACATAATCAAATACATTTTGTGTAAATTACAGTATGACCTCTCTCAGTCCTAGAAAGAAAACAAAACAACTTAGGTACTTGGAGTTTATTTGAGAAGGTCCCTGGGAGGAGAACAGGTGATATCTAAAGATACTTAAATTAATATTTGAAGGAGGAGAGCAGCTAGACTTAAGAACATCTTGGGGAAGTGCATTCCAAGCAGAGGAGAAAGAGTACAGAGTTTCGCCTGCAAAAGGAAGCCTGATGTGTTCAGAGCTGAAACAAGTTCCATGTGACTAGCATGGAGAGATGCCATTTGGAATGAGGGGAGATGAGGTGAGAAGGAGCAGGAGAACCAGGACTGCGGAAGGACCCATGTTAAGGAGTTTGGATTTTATTCCAAATGTAATGGGAATTCATCACCGAGTTGTAAACAGGGGAATGACATGGGATTTACATTTTAAAAGAGGTCTCTCAGCTAAGTGAGGAGAATGGACTGCAGGGGGCCAAGAGAGGAATCTGAGAGCCCTCTGTAGGCAGCCCAGGCAATTTATGGAAGAGATTATGGGGGTCTAATTTGAAGAGGAGGTAAGAGAGGAAGGTAGAGAGAAATGGAAAAATGTAGGATATATTTGGACCTAGAGCCAATTGGACTTAGTGATTAGTAAGAATTAGGAAAGAGAGTGAGGGTAAAATGAGTAAGAACCTCAGTTTGGACTGTCCAGCTAGACTGCTTGTGGTTCTATTTGCTAAAATGGGGAGGGCTGAGGGACAAATATAATCTTTCGGGGAGCAGATAGGAAGCAGAATCAATACCCTAGAACAAGATCTTCAACATGGAGATCAGGATCCGCCTGTAGAGCCACAAATTCTAAACCGGTGGTTCTCAAGACAGTTTCATCCAATGAGCCTGGCAGATTTTTTTTCAGGTTTGTGGAAATTGCTAGAGGTATACGAAAGCCTTCAGCAGCATTATGCCATCCATTTCGTTCAGCAGTCTCGCAATAAAAAATCCTACCCTTCTTATCTAAAAATCTAAAAGCTTTGTGAAAATGAAATGTAGTTCCCTTTCATATAAAGACTACACATCCTACTGTGACAGTGATAGACCACAAGGCAGTGACTGAAGGGCTGAATGTATCATGGCCTTGGGATTCAGGAGATATGAGATCAAATTCTGGCAAAGCTCCTGATTCACACTGTGACGTTGGACAAACCCAGCTGCCTCAGTTCTCTCATCTGTAAAAAGGAAATAATCAATGACATGAACATGAATAAAATAATATATGCAAAAGAATTTTAAACTTAGTAAAACTTTGTGTAATATTAGTCATCAGTTTTTTTATTATAAAAAAGAACATTCCACAAAACACAGACCTCCTTTGTGACTGTAATAAATATGAAACTCGTTCATTGAGCCCACTACATCTGAAGCCCCCATTTTACAAGTCTTTGCCGTGAATAAGTTACCAATTTTAACAAAAATACATTCTCCTGAGCCTCCAAGAAGTGAGCCTGGATAATAAATGACATTATCTCTTAGCTAAAGTCATTTCAATGGTATGCAGAAATTCACTACAGCAAATCACCTGGAGAGATTTCAAACACGGTTGCCCCAAACCTGCAGAATCCGAATCTGTGAATGGAACCCAGGGATCAATATGTATCAAATTCTCCCCTGGTGATGGTGATACAGCTAGCCCACAACCCAACACGTGGGAAGCCAGTTTATCGGTGAGATAACCAAAATGAAGAGAAGTAAATTGACTGACCCAATAACACGGTTGGATTGAGAGCCTTGTTTTCCAGTCTGGACCAACATGACTCCCATGCATGCCAGGGCACCATCCCGGGTCTGGGTCTTGCTGATCCTTCTAAATAAAAAAACCTTGAGAGGTAGCAATAGTCAGAGCTAATCCTCTATGGTACATGAATCTCTCTGTTTCATTTAATCACAAAAATAAGCAGGGACCCATGAGATTAAAGCTGAAAGTGAATCGGAATGGGCTCAAGTAAAGTAGATCAACAGGCCTAATGAACATTAGAGAGCTTGCCCATGTTGATGCATATATTTGGTCTCTGGCTTGCATTTAAGTTGGGGTTCATTGACAATTGCTGGAGAATCCTACAGACATTTTATGCCTATTTGCTGTCGGATGAGAATGCAAAAGGGTACCTCAAAAAGAGTGGGGGATGGAGAGACAGATCTGTATAATCTTAAAAAGGTTTCTCAACCCTCTAAGCCCCAAGTTCCCCAATATAAGCTAAAAATGATTTACCCGCTATGCAATGTTTGTGAATAATGCACACAAAAATACATGTAAATTTCTAAGCACACAATTGGCACTCATTAAATATTAATTATTCTTGTCCTTGTTTTTGTTGTTGTTGTTATTATTATTATTATTATTATCATCATCATCATCAAGCTATGTGTACCATGCAAGGTACTGTAGATGCTAGGCGATTATGACACAGTCGCTAGCCTCAAGAAGTTGACACTAGTAGGGGAAACAGACAAGGAAACACATTTTTAAAGACTTATTTATTTGAAAAAAAAAAAGATTTATTTATTTGAGAGTGCGAGAAAGAGGGGAAAACGGAGAGATACCTCAAGTAGACTCTCCACTAAGTGCAAGCACAGACTGACACAGGCTCGACCTCACAACCCTGAGATCATAACCTGACCCGAAATCAAGAGTCGGACATTTAACCAACTGAGCCACCCTGGAGCGCCAAGGAAACAAATTATTATAAGAGTATAATTTTTTAAAGATATGGAATCTGGAAGTAGTTTGAATCCCAGCTCTGCCACTTACTAGCTTGGCAATTTTGGGCAAGTTACTTAACCAAATGTGTAATTTTCTTATATATAAAACAGATGATTATATTCATCTCCTAAGATTGTTGTGATGGTTACAAAGACAATGCATGAAAATACATAGCCCTGAGTCTGGAACATAATTAAGTGCTCACTAAACATGGCCATCGTGGTGGTCAACCGGTTATGTTAGAAGTGGGCAGTGTGTGTGACGGCAGTGCCAAGGAACCAAACCAAACTTGGGGCTGGGGCTGGTTTATGTGTACAAAAGCCCATGAAAGAGGAGAGGCCAAAACTGAATCTTGAAGGTCATATGGAGATAACCCAGAAAAGAGAAAGGAGTGGCACATTAAGCAGATGGTGTGGTTAGTAATAAGGTGGGATGCAATCAGGGAGCTACAAATAATTCTGCCTGGATGCAGAAAGGAGTTCAGAGCAGACAGATATGTGAAAGAGGCCAGGAAGATGGACAAAAATAGCAAAGGAAAGGTTTCCTATAGCCCTAAGGAGCTTGGATTCCATCCTATAGAAAACCCAGAGCCTTTCATAGATTTTAATCAGAGGAATGACATGATCAGATTTGTATTTTAAATGCTAAAAATAAACAATATAATCCAGTGGAATAAAAATAGCTAGGAGTGGGGAGGGGGTAGCACTTATAAATGTGAGCAATGTCTATGAACATTTTCTGAGCTAAATGACTTTTAAAACAATTTCCATTGCTGATTTAAGATACTTTGCACAGATGTGAAAGCGCTTTTTTTTTTCCTGATGGAATCTCATTTCTGTTCTAAATTCTTTATATCCTTTTGTTTGCCCTCATTTGTGTTTACACCACCTGTCAATTTAGTATAATCTGTGATTTTAATGTGTTTTCTCCCTCTCCCAGATCATTATTAAATGCGCTAAATAAAACCAGACCCATCACTGCCCCTGGCACTTCCCTCCCTGAACACTTCCACCTAGTTCAATATGCTGATTGCTACTGACATAATACTTCTAAACTCCTTGAAATTTGCTTAGTACACTCTAGTCCGCATCTATGAACTAGGTAGATTTCACTAGGCAAGATCAGGGCTCTCTCTAGGCTGGTCCTATGAAGTTTGGCCATCTTGATTTAATCTCAAACAAGGGCATATATGCAGTCCAAAAAAGATGTTACTTGATGATGCATATGTAAATCAATGAGGTCTTGCTCCATGTCTTCAATGCAAATGTCCTAATGGATAGACCTAATCAATATCTCCACCCCATAGTACAGTGATTGAAGAGTGTGTGTGTGTGTGTGTGTGTGTGTTTCTGAGGAGGGCCGCCACCGCCTGTGTATATAACTTCGGCATCACTCTGCTACACTTATTAGCCTTTTTACTTCTGAGGTTTCGTTTTTGTCCTGAAGTTCCCCATTTCCCTTCGGGGCTGAAGTCACCTATAGACGGCATGTGAGCGGGCCTTGGGGACTGCGAGGCAGCGGGGGGGGGGGGGGGCCTGCTTCTGCGGCTGAGGGGCTCCGCCTGCTCAGCCAGGCCTCTCCTGGGGGCCCTGCGGGCCCTGTGTGTGTGTGTGTTTTGGGGATATGAGTTTCCAAAGCCAGATGCTATGGCATCAAAATCTCTTCTTTGCAGAGAAGACAGCTGTCTCCTCAGTGGCTCGGATATATATTTTTTTCTAATTTTTTTTTTTTTAGGTGAGTCCGGAAGTGCATGAGTAAGTCACAGACATCTTCTCTAGCATTCCATTCACTGCTGCCTCTCCATCTCTCACCTCCACCTCCAGTTCTACTCCTAAGTTCCAGCTCTTTAAGAAGTCAAAGCTGCCAGTGTGGGGGGGCATACTGGAATGGCATAAGAAATGATGTAAGAAAGAGGGGAGGCTGTCTCCATTGCAAGGGGCAATTCTCAAAACAGGTATCAGTAAGTCAAAAGGCAGTAAACATAAACACAGAATACTGCAGGCCATTCTAATCTTGACTGCTAGATTTGGCCTTCCCATTCATCCCTTCAACAAATACGTTTTGAGGCCGGCCCAGTCTAATTGTCAGGCCTAGTGTGTGCTCTAGGAAACCCCCCAAATTTTAAAAATCAAGATTGAAAAATGAAGACTAACTGGTCTCTAGCTTCAGGAAGCTAAATCTAGTTGGGAGGAATAAATGGGGAAAGCAATCCAGACCTTGTATTTTTGAGCATTTTAATTTTTTTCCCCATAATCAAAATGTTTCTATTTTGGACATGCTTTCGCCTAAGGGAGTTGGGAGTTTCAAAGCAGAAGCTTCAGATCACCTACGCCAATCATTCACTCCACCATGCCAATACCTTATCTTTTTGCATACCCATACCTAATGATTTCCCACTTCTGACCAAAGTCAAGACCTTAAACAGTCAACCTTGCTCACTGGTGCCCTAGTCAACTACAGAGCCATCCCCAGAAGCATTTGGAGCCTGAGCATCTCAACCAGTCCAGGGCTGATCCCAAATCATCAAATGTAAGAGGAAGCCACACTGTACACAACTCCTGCAGGCTCCCTAAGAAACTTTTGTAACTGAATTTTAATGAAGCTCAGAAAGGAGGAATTAGGTATAATGCATCCCCTTTCCCCATCTCTCTTCCAACAGACAACAAGCACAGGACACAGGGAAGTCGCCTCAGTTGTCCAAAGCAAGAGGCAGGTCTGATCATCCAAGTTCATCTACTATGTTTGGAATTTTGCAAAGTCTGGCTGTTTCTATTCTGTAGCTGCCTATTTTTCTCTTTTTGCCTACATTTTCTCTTTTCAGGTCCTGCCCCTTCACATTCACCTCAGGGAGGGTAGAGCAGTTTTTCAGAGAAATGGTGCTTTCGTGGTTGTTGACTCCTTGAGGTCAATGTGCCTCAAGTGTTCCATTTTATAATGTTACTACTTCTAAGTCTTTAGCACTGTGAGCCCTTTCACTTTGTGAGGATGCCTACACATTAGTACACAATACTAGTTTTCAAAGAGGTCAAACACTTACTACCATGGGCAAGTTCATTGAACATCAGTCTATAGGACTACTGGAGGGACAGCAGGCAATACCTCTCTCAGGCATCTTCCTCCTGGGTTACCTATTGCCAATGTCCCAGATGACCCCCACAGCAGCTTTCTTTATTGGCTTTGGTAATAATCTCAGTTTTTCATTTCACATTTTGCTTTTAAGTACTTCATCTCCACCTGGGATGTGAGCAGCCATGGGTTTACAGTTATGTCATGGATTTACAACTATGTCATTGATATGGGGCTCACAGTCTACACAAAGAACATTTTCCTTTTCAAGAACAAGCTTAACTTCTTAGTTGTCCCAGAAAGGTAGCAGAGCTCAGATGCTATGTCAATGTTTCTTTAAATGGTGTTTTTGTTGCAAGCTCCATTCCTGTAGCATAATCTAAAATAGTCCCTGTGGAGTTACCTCCACAAACAAACACACTTCAGTAAGTAGCCCTTTGCCAGGGTCATTGCAACTAAAATGAACACAAAAATTCCACCCACTCTTATTTCTGATGGCGACCTAATATTACCCTTGAAATGTGGAAGGAGCAACACCCCAGAGCATAACCTTAGTTGGTTATGGATTCCCCTCTGTTATATCACTCCTTTATTTTCAATTGCTGAATTTTTACAGCTACATAACGAAAAGCTTTATGGTTAAAGGCCACATTGCCTGTTTTCCCTTCCAATTATAGAGACTATATCTTTGTCTTTGCAGCATAGGAAAAGTAAAGAGAGGAAAAGAGCATTAAGTAGGTATAGTAAGTGATTTATTTTTATCATAGGTAGTTTGGATTATGGCACTGGATATTGACATTTGACTATATCAAAGCATCTAGAAACAAAGCTTCAATAGTAAAGTTTTAGTAGAAAAATCAGTTCTTGGTCACCATATAATAGTTTTGTGGATCCCTTGCCCCTGAATCCCTTGCCATCACTCATAATACACTGTTCCCAGTCCACTCAGAGGCTACTGTCTAAACAAGATTGACTATTACAAGAGGAAGAACAGAAAGTTTCCCATGTAATGTCACCAATTTTTTTTTTACATTCTGAGAATCCTTCCCCAGGCACCAGCACAGTTTTAAAGGCAGAAAGGTGACCATATATTTATGACAGGTTTTTTTTTCCCTTGGTCTGAGGTTGGAGCACAAGAATAAAATAGCTCTTTTTGTTCATTGTACCAAGAAATTCCCTCCTGGATCTATCAAGTGTGACTGTTCACCTAGCAAATAGCTTGGACATATCCAGACATAAACACCATATGAATAAAACATGTTGCAATTGTTGGATATAGTTATGTTTTTACAAAGACAAGGTGTTCTGCTCTACCCGATCTGCAGAAGTTCAGGGTAATCATTCTCAACTGTGACATTTTGTCTTATTAGCTGAATAAAAATACTTTTAATTATCTCAGTTAACTCTGTTTATTGTGACAGTATATGCATCATTAATTTGGAAAAGTTTTTTTTTTTTTTAACTGTTACTGTAACATAATGACATTCTGGGTTGGGTTCTGAATTCATTCTTTTAAAAGGCTGAACATTTGGTTTCCACATTTCCACTCAGACATTTATTTATATATTTTCTTTTCTGTTAACTTGAAATGAAGTCCTTTAAAATGAAAACTGTTTGGAGGGGAAAGATCATTAATTAGTCATACCTTGATGTTTTACTGATAATCAAAAGGTCTGGGAAATAAACAATTCTGTCTAATCCAAATTGCTGTACCATATATAAAGAAAATATAATCTCTAAAAGAAAACTAATCTAGGCCACACAGTGATGTATAGGCTGAGATCTGCATCTTCATTTGCTTGACCAGGTTGAAGAAGCCAGGGCATATCACCATTTATGAGTGGACTGCTGGAGCCCAGCACAGTTGTGGATTTTTTTTTTTTTAAGTCTGCCTTCAAACCACCTGCAGTGCCTTTAGTACCTCATTGCCCTGGGCACTGACCCAGTGGAGATTTCCCTATTCATCAACGATCTAAAGCAATTTGCACTTATTGACACCATAGCAACTAATTGGTCTTCATGACCTGCAAACTTTCAGGAAGGTCAATTTAAGCCACCTTTGTTGTGTCAGGGATCAATGTAAAATTCCTCAAATCAGATGCACTTCTGCTCTCTAACCCCCCACCTCCCCCAGAAAGTTGTCTGAAGTTGTTTTAGTTGTCTCCAGGAGAAGGCAACAGACGTATCCAGTCTGAGGCTTAAAGACTGATATAACACATTTCGTGATTCCTACATATGGATGAAACAAAATATACCAATCTATCTTCTAGAAAGATCACTAAATTGTACTGATTCTTTCTATAAATTAGGTCTGGTGCTAGGTAAGGGGTGTGTGTGTGTGTGTGTGTGTGTGTGTGTGTGTGTGTGTATGTTGTATTTTGCTTTGCATGTAATCTTCATAATATCGGATTAAACCAGGGAAGCAGTGCATGAAGTAGGTAAGAGAACTTCCTCTGGAGTCAGACTGTCTGGGTTCAAATCCCGGATTCCTGCTTAGCAGGTGTGTGACCTTGAACAAGTTACCTAACTTCTCCGGGCCTTCATTTCCTTGTCTGAAAAAACAAAATGGATAATGACATAGGATTGTTTCGCAGATTTAATAAATGAATATATATAAAACACTTAGAGATTTACCAGACACCTAATGTTTAAGGATAAACACTAATTGTTACTACTATTGTCCTTATCCTGTATTTTACCGGCTCAGAGAGCTAAGATCTAGAGCAGATAGAGCCCTATTATGAGAATAGAAGTGTTCTGCACTATGCAAGTCATACCCCACAGGTTGGATACGCACTGTTGGTGGTACATGAATGTACCACTTGTAACATTTGTAGGTAGTACATGAATGATACTTTATTTCAATATTAAGTACTTTCCTGGGAAGTTGAAAAATGTAAAATGTATAAGTAGCATATGAAGTACATGGCCTCAAGGATACTAGTGTTTAGATTAAGGTCAAGTAATTAAAATATTATTTAAAGAAAAATATTATTTTAAATGTAGCATAAGATAAACACAAATATGGTCCTCAAATTAACTCACTATCCACGAATGTCTAGAGTTCAGGAATACTCCACTGGAACATACTGTTACATTCTCCTCAGAAACAATAGTCATCTGAATTCGAGTTAAGGACCACTAGGGAAGTGCTCCATCCCTATTTTCTGAGTTTAGCCAATTAATGAAACTAAATTATGCACTTGTGATACACTCAGAAATCTGGTTTGTGATAATGTAAGAACTCTGTCCTTGAAGAAGGAATGCTTCAGTTGAGGAGAAAGATCCAAAAGAAGTGAAAGGGAACTTACAAGCTGACTAACCTGCGAGGTAGTATTCATAAGTCAATCTTCAAATATAGAAGTTCAGGGTAGGGAGACATTAGCATGTACTGGAATAATCGGAAAAGGCTTCACGTGAACACAGAAGCAGAGTGGGGCTTGTAGAGGCTCTAAATATGTAAGGCTCTACACAGGTGGCAAGGTTTTCCACATGTTAGGGAGCACGGAGAAGCTCACCAGTACTCACTGTGGAACTTCAAAAAAATGGAAATACCCAAGGTTGTACTCCAGACTTTTATGTCAGAATCTCCCAAGGTGTGCGGTGGGATGTTGTGTGTCTTTTTTTCCTATGCCCCAGTGGTTTTGTTGTAGATACCGCTATGTCTTTTCTTGTTATTCCTGCTTTCTGAAGGCTGAAGAGTTTCTTCTCTTTGGCTCCCAAGGACAGCAACCCACACCTGAGAAGGCCTGAGGAGGGAAGAGACTGGTTTCAGGGTGAAGTCCATTTGTCCGCTCCTTCTCTCAGTGTTTCTCAGAAACTCACACTGTGCTTTGGTTTGGGCAGTAGGCAGAACTCCAAGGTGGTTCCCTGATCTCCATGCTCTGGCATTATGCTCTATCTCTCCTTGAGTGTGGGCAGGACTCTGCCTTGCTTCTAGCTAATAAAATATGTAAACATGATGGCATGCCACACCTCTCTAACATTCTGCCTTAGCAGATTGGAAAAAGAGGTTTTCCTAGAAGCCTTAGAGAAGCAGACAGCCATATGTCTGCTCCCTATGGAGAGAACCATGTGGCAGGGGACCGCAGGTGACACCTAAGGCCCGAGGGCACCCAGCTGACAGCTCGTGAGAAGCGAAGGCCCTGGGTCATATAGCTGCAAGGAAATGAATTTTTCCAACAACCTAAATGAAACTGGAGTAGGTTCTCCTTTAACTGAGCCTCCAGATCAGAATGCAGCCTAGCCAACACCCCAATTAAAGCGTATTGAGACCCTCAGAAAAGAACCCCAGTAAACTGTGGTCTCTTAATCTACAGATAACCTACAGATATATGAAATAAGAGATGTCTGTACTGTCTTAAGCCTCAGAGTTTGATGCTGTTATGCAGCAACAGGAAATTAACACTCTGACTTTCGCCTGAACAAACAGAGAGACAAATGACACCGGTATCTGAATCTAAGACAGCACTTGACTCCCTCACTCCCTCCTCTGCAACGAGTTGCCAGTTCACCATACACTGGCATTTTTCCTTTGGTGATCCAAGAACGAGTAATTCTGGGGTGCATGGCTGGTTCAGTCGATAGAGTGTGCCACTCTTGATCTTGAGGTCATGAGTTTGAGTCCCACATTGGGTGTAGAGTTACTTAAAAAAAAAAAAAGAAAGAAAGAAAGAAAGAAAGAAAAAAGAATACATAGTTCTACCATAGGTCAAAAGCGTCTTTCTCTTCAATTACCATTTTAAAATCCATTCCATTCCCAATATGCAAATAAACCTTAAAAAGCAGAGAAACATACATTTATATAGTTAGGATTTTTGACAACTTCCTTTCTCGTTATGACGGAATACATATGTGATCATTGCAAGAAGTAAATCGTAACAGGAAAGGAGTCATCTAAAACAGTAGCATGAAAACAATGCCCACTGTTAACATTATCCAATATTCATTAGTCCTTTTATATATATCTATACTCAAAATTGGCCCTATGTATACTTTAGAACTAGCATTTTTAAATTAGCAATACACCATGCATATTTTCTAAGTTATTTAATGATCTTTGACATCATTGTTAGTTTTGTAATGTTTTTTATATGACATTCCATTTTACAAATTTTATTTAACTTATTTAACCAATCTAGATAGAGGTAGATTTGAAAGGACTTTAAAATTTTCCAGGGGCACCCAGCTGGTTTAGTCAGAAGACCATACAACTCTTGACCTTGGGCTCATGAGTTTGAGTACCACATTGGGTATAGAGATTACTAAAAAATGAAAAATAAAAAATAAAATTTTTCGACAAACTATTAAATGGATATCAAATTTGTCCTAACCTACTTTAAGTTTGTCAAACTCTAAAGAACCTCACTTGGTGATCTCATTAAAATGCAGATTCTAATTTAGAATCAGAATCAGGTCTAGATAGGGCCCGATTCTTATTTCTACCAAGCATGTAGCTGAAACTGATGCTCCCAATCCTTGAATTACACTTTCAGTAGCAAAGGACTAGGTAATGGAGAGGCTGGAATCAATAACTAACTTGGAATCAAAGGGCTGGCCCAGGACATACACAGCGCAACAGACAGTAAAAGAAATTGATGAACATGGCCAAAGGACAAACAATGCAGCCTTATGACAAAGTGAATCTAGAGTATAAGAGTGGTAGAAGCATCATAATCATGTGTTTCTTGTTCCCAAACACCTCAAGATTAGTGATACCATTCAACAGAAATGAAGACAGTTTCAAAAGACTGTGGTGAAATTCATTTCAGCCATCTTGAATATGGCATAAAAGTAGGTTACTGTGATGGGTTGAATTGTGTCCCCCCAAAAGATATGGTGAGGTCTTAACTTCAGGTACCTGTGCAAATGATTTTATTTTGAAATGTGGACTTTGCACATGTAGCCAAGTTAAGATGAAGTCATACTAGATCGAAGTGGGTCTAAAATCCAATGACAGGTGTCTTTCTAAGGAGATTGAGATTTGGAGACATGTATATACACAGGGAAGTAGGTCATGTGATGACAGAGCCAAAGACTGGAGTGATAGAAGGTGCAAGCCAAGGGATGCCAAGAATTACCGGCAACAGTCAGAAGCTAGGAAGATGCAAAGAAAAATGCCTTCCCAGACACTTCAGAGGAAGTGCTGCCCTACCGACACCTTGATTTCAGACTTTACCTACAGAACCATGAGAGAATAAATTTCTGTCGTCTTAAGCCATGGAGTTTGTGATCTTTACTGTGGCTGCTCTAGGAAACTAATATGGTTATCTAACTGTTAAGGTGTGAAAACAAATAGAAGTATGATATTGAAGAACACACTTGTCAGAGATAGTGGTGCCAATTTTAGAAACTTCAGAATGGAGACTATAGTTCAAGTTTAAATAGTTCAAGCCACTAAGAAAAGAAGTAGATACAAAGAAGAATTGACAACCTAATCTTGAAAATCACTCACAGTTGAGGAAACTAAGCAGGGAAGTATAGTAACCCCAAAAAGTGATTTAATGTCTCTAAATCCCACTATCCAATTCTGTATTTTAAAAAAAAAAAAAAAAAAAAAAGGCTGAATTCAACAGCCTTTAGTTCTTTTGCAGCTCTATTATTTTATACTCCTCATTAAGCTCCCACTTTGGCTAGACACTGGGAAAATAAGAAGCAATAAGAAGGAGTACAGAGTATGTTTGGTGATAATGACAACAGTAGGAATACTTTGTATTGTGTCTTTCTGGGAAGTTCAAAACATTTTTATCTGTAATACACTATTAATCCTAACACCTTCACTATGAAACAGAACAAGCATTATCATCATTTAAAGGATAAAGAAACCGAGACACGGGAGAGTTAAATGAAAAAGAGTCTTCGGTGTAATATATTGTATGAATGAGGCAGAATGCTTATCAGGAGAAAAACTAATGACAATATAAAGAGCCTAGAAATGCTGCTAGAAGACGCATCACAATCCCCCACCTTCCCCCGCTCCTTTCCTCCTTTTCTCCCTACTCCCTCCCTCTCTCCTCTAAATTACCTTGCCCCTATTTGTAAAAATAGATTTTTGGTTACAGAATTATTTGACACTCAACAAAAGAGAAATAATTGACATGTTGGGTGATCAGGAAAATAGGTATTTTTCTTCCTGGTTATTTCAAAGGTTCTCCTTCTTAGGGTTAATGAATAAAGAATAGTTATGTTAGATACTCTATCATTTCTGTAAAGCTGTCAGTTTTTTCCAGTCTTTAAGGACTAGAGCAGCTATCAGTGGTATTTTCCTTATGGAAAGAAACTACAGAGCTGCCAAATCTATGTCATGAGAGTTGGGCCTCATTTTGTGCTTTAGAAAAAGTCAATTCCTAAGCTGTCTCACCCCTTCAAAAGAGACGTTCCTGATGTGCTTCCACAATATTAAAATTTTATCCTTTCTTATTATAGTTGCATTCTTTGGGGTGCTGTTACTGAAAAGTTGAAAAACAACAACCAACATCAAACAATTCTTAGGAAAACACATAGGCCATCAGCAACCATAACTTCCTATTGGAAGTTATTACCATCTTAAGTGTAAAGACTTAAGTTATTACCATCTTAAGAGTAAATTACACGTAAAAATCATGGCATGGTTTGCATGAGCTAAATTTGGACTAGATATAGTTAAAAGTTCTCTGTTTAAAAAACTGTCAGAGAAGAGTTTCCTTCTTTCGTTTGCCTTTGAAGAGAGACTAGCCTGCAGCAATTTCAGCTCTATTTTTCCCACTATGGCACAATAAAAATCCCAAGTGATACACCCCCACCCCCAAATGATTGGAAATTGGGTTAGGCTGCAGGAACTTGAGACCCAAAACCCAGTGGCTTAAACATCCTGCCACAGAACCCCGTCAGTGATGGATGGCTTCCTAACATAGTTTTCTAGTGGCGCTTCCCTGGAAGAACTCCATTCTTTTCCACCTCTTGCCTAGTAAATACCAATGACCAATAAACACCACCAAAGACCAAAGTAGTGGTGGTGTCACCAATCAGCGAACTGTTGAGTCAGTGACGTGCTTCACTTTCATAAAAGCTATAAAATAAGACAAATGTTATCATCATTTAAGACATGTAAAAACTGACACATGGGAAATTTGTGAGAAGATTCTTCCCTCTAACTTAATGAACTGGTCAGAGGAGTGGACCTAGGAGACATCCCAAGGCCTCTGGACTAGAGGGTACAATAAGGAATATTTCACTTCAGTGTTTTGACCAGTCCCTCCGAGAATGCATTTAATAAATATGTGCTGGTGTGGAAGTGAAAGCATTTGTATCTCTACTTTATCAAAAGGAAGAGAAAATTGGCGGTTACACAGTTTAATGATGCCTTCCACCCTCACGAGCACTGGACTAGGGAAGGGCCTGGTGGGTGGAGAGGCAGGGAGAGCTGAGTGAAGGATGGGGGAAGGCTCTGCTCTTTTTGCTTTGATATTTTATTCATTACAGTGATGTCAAACCAGATATACATACTACTCCGAGGGTTTTTATAGTACCCTTAGTAATTATCAGTAAATGTTAGCTATTATTCTTATTACTGTTATTTTATTCTAGAAGTGGGTAATGGGTTCAGAAGTCATGAAAACTGAATCCATCTGTCCATAACCAATGTGACTATAAAGGCACATGACCATTTAAAAAAAGTACTTGAATGTACATATCCAATTTATCCAACCAGTGTGGTGCCCTTAATGTCTTTCTCTTCTCCCACGGTATGAACTCAGAACTCCACAAATGTTTCTTACCCAATTAATAGTTGTCGAGGATCCCATTTTTTGATAAATATGCATCTGATTGAGCAGGGCTTCCTAGGCATTGAGCTGGGCACAGAGGTAGATCGGGTTGCTCTGAATAATAGTAATAATAATAATAATGATCTCTATAATCTATTAAGAGTTTACTATGTGCCAGGTGTCCCATTGCCCACTCTATTTTCAATATCTTATGTAACCTCACAACCACCCTACTGGAATGCATTATTACTACTTTCACTTTCCATAAGGAATCTGAGGTTCAAAAAAGTCAAACAGCTTTTCCCGTGATCATCATGGAACTGTCTCATTCTGAGTAAAAGTAGACTCTGAGATGTAAGGGCAAATTTAAAACAGTAAGACACAGAGCTTGAACTGGGTGAGAACTGTAAAACCAGCCATATCTTAGCTAAGACAAATTCTGAGTGTGGACCCTTGAGAGGTCCCTTAAAGCTCTAGATTTATACAAGCTCCCAAGTTTATACGCTCTAAGCTCTTGGCCTCAGTACACCACAAGATTTCAGAGCCTGGCTCTGACCTGCCGCTGGGGTATGACCCTGAGCAGCTGGGAACTGTGCTTGGCTTAATGTTGAGGATCACCTGCGGTTGTTTTTATCTCTACTTCTTGACAAGCCAAGCTGATCACCTAAGGATCATGTTACTCGCAGAGAATCAGAGTATTTTTCAGAGTTCCTCTTTCCGTGTGGTCCTCAGATCCTGTATCATAATTTTTTTTCCCAATGACTTAACCTTTTAAGGTTGAATTGGACTTTCAGAACCATGTAAACTCATTGAGATCTAAGTCTGATGAGAAAGGTACAGCTGGATAAATACTGAATAACATCACTAATAAAATGTGACTATAAAGTAAGATTTCCTCTGAAGGCAACTCCCGGAGGGGAGTTTTGAAGATGTTTGGAGTGAGAACATCATGACTGGGCTCTACGAGTGGCATCTCAGAGCTACTTTTGGGATACAGAAATCTCAGTGGGTATGTTAAACAATCAGAGAATTTTCTTATGGTTTCTGTGACTTCTTTTACCATGGATGTCCTCTCTTGATGAATCTTGATTGATATAGACTAACATTTACAGAGTGTCTACTGAGTGATAATGAGCCAGACATTCAACATACCATCATATATTTTTCTCAAAATAACCCTGCAAAGTTAGCATCATTATCCCATTTTACAGAGAAGGAAACTACAGTTCATAGGCAAGCCCTATGCCACACACTCCTTTGGTAGAATTAGTATTTAAATCCAGGTCACTCTTGGGAGGGTGCTTTCTTTCCACCATTCACAACTGCTTTGGTCTTGGCCTTTCTAAGTCCCTCTCCAGGAAGAATTATTTGTAGAAGTTATGAAACTTCATCATTTCTCAATCAATCAAGTGCAAACATATGTCATAACCTCTTCTCAAGAGGAAAATGATTTTTTCAAAAACTGAAGTTCTTTTGCTTCACAAATATTTATGGCCTATATTAGATATCTTTACTTCTCAAAGAAGTAACAAGAAATACTGTGATTTATTTTAGATAAGGTTTTAAAATTGTTTAAAAGCTTTTACATTTAGAGGATAATACCCGAATCACAGATTGTATATTATTCCCAGGTCTCATTAGAGTTTTCAAGGAGAAAGTCATCCTTATATCTACCAGCCAGTAGAGTATCTGCCAATAGAATTTATAGTGCAAGAGTGACCATTAACTCCTACTGCTTTAAAGCACATTTTCTCTTAGAGACCTTGACAGTTTAGACATAGAGCAAAAACCCCATTTATTGAGTTCTAGTTGAAGAAGATGAAAAGGGTATTTTGAAAAGAAATACTAATAAAAATAAAGGTTGAATCATATAAGCCTTCAAGGAAGAAGATAATAATACCATGCATATGTCAGTTACATATTTTTCCTCCATATTAAGTATTATATCATATTAAATGCCTGAAGGTATTAACAAAAACATCCTTAAGCCTTATAAAATCAGGCTCGACACTATCTAAGGCAATATTTTTAAACTAATGGTTATAAGTCTCAAGCACATTGTTAAATCAATTTAGTGGATCATGAACAGCATTTTTTTTTAAAGGAAAAGACACAATAGACTATAAAATAAAATATTAGAGTAGAATACAGTGTATCAGCCTACAGATTTAACATGGTAAAGTTAAGTCTTCTGTTACAAATGTAAACTCCATTTTTACTGCTATTTCCCCATCAAATAGAACAGAGAACAGGATTTGGCGCATAATAGGAAACAGATACACATTTGTTGCTAATGAATGAATATGTATGTGTAGATATATAAATTTTTATTAATCTTCTATACTGGATCAAAATGTAAAATGGACTTTTTAACCTAGGGCAGGTAAAAATTTTTAAAAATTTTGCGTGTTACATACCCACACTTACATATACTTGCATATATACACATGTATATATATATATATATATGTATATATATATATATATAGTATGTGTACATACATATATCAAATATATGTCTCAGATCAGATTTCCCAGAAGCAGAGTCAGAGACAGGAGATCCTGGGCAAATGACATACAGAGAGCATTTTTAGGAGACACCTATAAGGTAGAAAGTGGAGAGAAAATAAGGCAAAGCTATGGTTTCAGAAGTCTAGCCTCCCAGTTTTTTCTAGGAAATTTCCCATCAGGCAAGGGCATCCCCCTTCCAGAGAAGGAGGCAGTGATAAGCTGATAATTATCCATTCATTTATTCAACACATACTTACTGAGCACCTACTCCATGCCAAGAATGGTGTTCACTTTTGAATCTGATTTCACCTCATTGAGATTATAGTTTAGTAGGTCAGTGCCCAATTGTAATTTTTGAAAACATAGACTACATATCATAAAATACTTTATAACAGAAAAAGGGGCCATTTACATTGCAAATCAGATTCCTTAGATAATCCTTATCTTTCTCTCCTTCCTTAGTTTTCCTGTATTTTCCTCACCCTTCACAGTGAAACTAGCACATGCATTTAGAATGAGGTGACATGAATGTGAAGGTATATATTAAGCTTGATTAGCAGCCCAGAGGAATTTCTGAATATACCAATACTTTCTTAAAATATGTAAAATGTGTTACAACTTTAAAGTTTGCAATTGTAAGAATAGTTATATGAAGTGGCAAAAAAAAAAAAAAAAGTCAACTATTCTATTGACATGGAAATAAAAACTTATATTTCTGAAGAAAGGAACTTAGAGCATCTTAACAAAGCTAACCAAGCAAAACAATTTCTAATCTACTGTTGGTTTCTACATGTTCTAATTTTAAGTGATTTTTTAATATTTGGATGATTAAAATAATAAGCTACACAATCTAATTCTGAGAATTGTGGACATACTGCAATATTGAAGAATAGTGCAAAAACTACTGCTTATTCTCATTCTTTTACTATCCTTATCTCAATATTGTTTTTTTTTTCAGGAGAGCATCAAGAATTTCTACCTAGTCAATCTGAATCTAAAATATTGATTTAATCATGTCACTCACCAGCTCCAACACCATCACTATCTGTGGCTCTTTTACATTCTGGAACCAACATATCTTTCCAATGCCATCTCCAACCAGTTGTCTACACTGGATTTAAACCTTGCCTAGATCCCTGTTCTTTTAACTGACCTCTTCTAAGGCTAAGACCATTTGTTCTCCATTTGAATGACCCCTAACCCCACCCCCACCCCCACTCCCAGGCTCTGGAACTAACTCTTACCAAATCAGAAAGCAGAGTGATCATAGTGGGTTTATGGTCCTCTGATTCACCTCAGAGACTTGAGGATTAATGACCTTATCTCCTGCCTAGCTCTGACCTTGTGGTCTATAATAGTGCTTCTCAAATTTCAGTCTTCACCTCTTGTTAAAAATGCAGATTCTTATTCAAGTACAGAGGGATGGAACCTTCAATTCTGCATTTCTAACAAGTTTCAGATAATGCTAGAGCTACCAGTCTGGGGAAGAAAATTTGAAGAGTAACCACAAGTTTACTGTTCTTCAAATTTGTCTGCACCTTGAAATTGCTTACTGGACCCACATCCTATCCCTAGACATCCTGACTTTAATGGTATGGGGTGAGACCTCATGATGGAGGGTTTTAAAATTGTCTAGTAGATTCTAATGGACAACAAAGTCTGAGACACTAATATTTACCCTAGTTCTGATAATTAGATCTTTGATTGTTCTACTTTGCCTGAGATCTAGTTTCAACAGTCCATACAATATGATTATTACCATTCTTTATTTAAGATATATTTATTTATTTATTAGAGAAAAAGAGCATGAGCAGGGGGAGGAACAGAGGAAGAGGGAAAGAGAATCCTGCCCAAAGTGGGGCTTCATCCCAGGACCCTGAGATCATGACCTGAGCCAAAACCAAGAGCTGGCCGCTTAACCAACCAAGCCACCCAGACGACCATGATTATTATCATTCTAACCTTTACCCCTGAATCAGACACTGGAGCTCTTTCCCTGAATGGCTAGTGGCAACTCACTAAATTTTGAGAGATTTCCTTCCTGATTATAGGGCCTGCCTGCCTAGCTCTTTGAATGTAGGCTCTGAGATTTCCTATCAAAGCAGATCTCTCCGACCCATCAAATATTTTTATGTGAATTTCTATAATATTCCATAGTCACATAAGAAATATTTGATGATATAAACTTCAAAAGAATCATTTTTTCATTTATTTATTCAATTAAATCCTTACCAAGTATATTTCATGTGCCAGGGAATTTTCCAGGATCTGAAGATATAGCATTAAACAAAATAGACCAAATAAAGTCCCTAGCCTATTGGTGCTTACATACTAAAAAGAAAGGCAATAAGCAAATAGATAGATAAACTAAACTCAAGTGGTGATAAAAATTATGAAGAATAAACAGAGTAAATGGAAAAACAATGACAGAGTCTGATATTTCACATTGAATGGTCCAAGGACCATCTCCTATGGTGGAAATATTTGAGCAAGACCAGAATATTTGAGCAAGACTAGGGGAAAAACCACACACATATCTGGGGGGAAGAATGAAGAGGGAAGCAATTAGGACAAAGGGGAGTGGGCAACTTGGAATGTTTAAGACAGTTAGGATACTGATGTAGGTGTAACTGAGTGAGGAAGGGAGCTGTGCTGGAAAAATGGTATAGATGGGCAGGAATCAAGGCTGGAGACAATAAGATCATGTATAGTCAGGACTTTTATTTAAATAAAATGGGAAGGCTCTGGAGGTATTCATGCAGGGGGTTTAAAAAGGGCTGATTTGGGGTACCTGGCTAGCTCAGTTGGGGGAGCCTGCAACTCAATCTTGGGATTGTGACTTTGAGTCCCACCTTGGCTGTAGAGATTACATACATACATACATACATAAACAACAACAAAACCTTAAATAATAAATAGGACTTACCTGACTATCACAGATTTTTTTTTTTTTACATCAAATTGTCTTTGATAAGGATACACTACTGTTTTGGGTGGCTAACCTGCCTGTGAACATTTTAGGATATATGTATGGGAATGTTTTTCAGCCCATATCATCTTCTCCTCTTTCCCAAGGGTTTAATGGTTAGACAACTATTCAGTTCTGCAGTCCCAATATACAGAGAGAAACAGAGAGTCTTTATTTTAAATCTTCTAAAATTCTTATTTATTTTAAATCTTCTAAATTCTTATTTAGCTTTAATTTTTTTTTTCAGAATTACTCGTTTTTGAGAGAGAAAACATGCGCACACACACACACACACACACACATTCGGGTGGGATTGAAGGGGTAAAGGGAGAGGGAGAGAGAAAATCTCAAGCAAACTCCCCCACAGAGCACAGAGCCTGACATGAAGCTTGATCTCACAAGCCTGAGATCATAACCAGAGCTGAAATCAAGAATCAGCTGTTCACCCAACTGAGCTACCCAGGTGTCCCCTCATTTAGCTTTTTAAATATAACTGTGGGTGATGGAGCCTCTCCTTTAGCACCCCAATACCTCACACATCCTATTGGATACTTAATAGGCATTTCACACTTAATGCAGTCAAAAGAGAACCATTGATTTTTCTCTGACAAATCTACTCCTTTGCATTTCAGTAAATAACACTATTGCATATCCAGTTGTTCAGGTCAAAACTAAGTTGCCGTCTTAGATTCCTCCTGGTGCTCATATCTAATCCATCATTAAGACTTGTGGGCTATTCCTCCAAGATGTTTCATGAGCCAACCACTTTTACCACCTTGACTGCTATAACCTTAAGCCCTACCACCACTTGCAGGGCTGAGGAGAATCAAGGGTTCTGTTTTTAACATGTTAGGTTTGAGGGGTCAGTCAGACCCCCAAATGGCAATGAAGCTGGTAGTGACATAAACGACTCTGGAGTTCAAGACAGAGGTCTGGTCTAGAGATATATTTTTGAAAGACTTATGGGACCCAGCTTAAAGACTTTCCAGTATTTAAAGCTGGAAAACTGCCCGAGATCTCCCAGGGAGTATATAAAGATACAGAAAAATGTCCCAGAATTGAGTCCTGAAACACTCCAAGAAAGGGGACTGGGGAAGAGTCCCAAAGAAGTGGTGGGAGAACCCAGAGAAAATGGTGTTCCAGAAGCTAAGGCAAGAAAGTATTTCAAAAGGAAGTGATCGATTATGTCAAATACTGTTTATAGATTGAATAAAAGGAAGACTAATAATCTACCACTGAACCTAACAGACTATGATCCTTGCCTGAACTACTGCAATGGCTTCCTAATCCATCTTCCTGCCTCTTGCCTTGCTTCCTTATAGGCCATTGTCCACAAAAACAAACAAACAAACAAACAACCCCCCCAGCAATTGCTCTTAAAGCTTGATCTTATCAGACCATTTCCCCACTTCAGATCTCCAATACTACTGCTTGCACATAGACTTAAAACTGGCAAATTTTAGACGTATCTGACATCGGCTTACCTCTCTGAACTCATTTCCCTTCATTTTCTCCCACTATGCTATGACCAAGTGAGCCTTGACTCATACTCGGTGAACAACAGGTGTTGTTAGTGGCCTGCCTCATTCCTCCCTGCAGCTGAAAAGTTCTCAGCACACTGACAGTCTCCTATCTTTGGCAACCATGTTTCCTTTTATTTGCCTGCGGACTTTCTCTAGTTCTTTAGGAATTTGCTTGACCTCCTCAGGTACAACCTAAAAATGCAAGAGAATGAACACCCTGAGGTTAATACTCAGTCTGTAGGAAAAGGGAGAAGGCACATACACACCCAGCCTCCCAGCCCTCTGGTTAGGATGACTGTGGAGTGAGTCCCAAATGATTTCTCTAAAGGGCTCCACCCCAGAGGAGATAAGCCCCTATTATGCATAACAATGAACCTCGGCTAACACAGCCCCTATTGGGTTTTCTCTCTCTTTGCCTATATTCTCCGCTTCCTCTTTGGTGCTTCCTGGGGTGACCTCCCAAATAAACTTGTACCCTGTCCTTATCTCAGGGTCCACTGCGAGAAACCCAAACTAAAACACAAATAAGCCACTTCCATCCTCTGGCTTTTGGAAGTTGTTCTGCCTTCAACTTAAAAATCTCTTCCCTCAAACCTTTGCGTGGCATCCTTATCAGCGGGCTCCAACCTGAATGCTTCATCCTCAAAGAGCTTCCCTGACTGTTTAGCTCAAATTAACTTCTACCAGTCATTCCATCACTGTCATATCTTCTTCATAACATTAAAAAGTAAAAGTTATCTTATTTATCATTTTGTGAGTTTATTGGCAGTCTCACGTCTCCCCTCCTCAAGTTCAGCACAGGACTCACTCCACCCCATGCATCCATGACACACAAAGCTGTAAGAATTCCTTAAAGGCACAAACTCTGCCTTGCTCAGCTCCCAAAACAGTACCCAGACTAGAGAAAGCAGTCTGACTGGCTGACTTAAGGCCTTCCTTCTCACCCTGGAGTACATGGACTTCTCCCAAGTCTGCTTCATATTGTACAGGGATTCTGTGTTTATATACCCAATAAGCATGAAATATGATACATGATCCAGGAATATGAATTAAATCAGAAAAAAAGTACATGTATGTATATGTGCAGGAAAGCACTAAATCATTTACTTTTCAATAATTAAAATTTTTATTTTTTTATTTAAAAAAACAGATGCCTTATGAAGTAACATGGGAGATTCTCATGGGCTTTCATGAAAAAAGTGAGTGTTCAATGTCCCTTGCTTTAGGGGTACTTAGATGGAAAAGTCTGAAAACCTTCCTCTAAGGGACCCATAATCTAATTGGAAAAAGAAAGGAAACTCTAATGGGAAAGGACTGTGACACAAGCTATCCCTATTTTTTTTCTCGAAGCTTTTCCCTGTTCTTAGGAGCCTTAAAGCCATTACCCATACTTCCCCATTTTCTGGCCCAGTTTTCCCCAAACTGAGTTCCTCAGAACCATTAACTTACATTCTCTAGAGATTAAAGAAAATCTGTGCTCAAAAAAAAGATTGGAAAACAACACATTAAGTCTCCTTGGAACCTTTACTATACTAATGTACATTTTCTTATCCCAAAGAGAGGGACCAAGTATGTATGTGGTCTTCACCCAAATTTACTTGACTCTGAAATCCTTTTTAGAGCTTTTCAAAATGAGGTTGGGAAATACTGTGCTGACCCACGAGGAAAAAGATGATATTTCAAATCCTGAGCACATTTCCTAGTCAGGTACCATGCTAAATGCTTTTCAAAGGAATTTGTATACCTATAAGGTAAATGAGTGACTATTTCATTTTCCTTTAATCCTAAGGAAAAAAAAAAAAAAAACCTTCAAGGTAGAAATATAATTTTCAATTTCTGAAGAGAAAATTGGGAAGTAAAATAATTTGACCCAGCTAGAAAGTAGTGGGGAAAGAACTTGAAACCATGTTGATCTGGTTCCAAGGGCCCTTTTTCTTATTTAACACAGTTGAAAAAGACCTAGAAAGAGCATCTACTGAAGCTAAAGAATAGGATTGCCAGATGTCCCCGAAAAATAAGGGACTTGGCAAAGGGGAGGTGGTGAATAAAAAATTAAATATTTTAAAATTATTGCTTATTTCAGCTGATATTTTTATTTGCTGTTTGTAAAATATTTGCTTAGGCTATGTTCCTCCTAAGAATAATTATTTTCAACAATTTCATAGAATTTTGAAAAAAAGTCAAAATTTCAGTTTGAATTTATTTTATATAATCAGCCCACACAGGGTTTGTATATTGAAAATTAAATTTTTTCCCCCATGGAAGCATGTAAGAGTGAAATCATTAAGATTTCTAAAGTAATTAAGAAAATATTAACTTAAAATTAAACATACAGCATAACTAGTGTAGGGCACAAGGGCAGTGTACCCCAAGATGGGCCACTTTGGCATGAATATTATTTTGAGTTAAAAGAAATCAAAACTTAGCAGATTCAGGAGAAGTTCTTTACCTCCCCCTCAACTACCTACCTATATTTTAAAAAGGAGCTATTAACAGAAATTTCTCTTTACTAAATAAATTTATCCACATAATAGGGCAACCTGTGTTTCCAAACATCTCCTCTCCTCTTTCCACTAATGGTCTTTCTTCCTTTCGTATGTTCAGATCTCTACTCCTCTCCTTAGCTCATTTAAGCGTCATGTTATCACAGTGTCTTTGGAATTTCCCTGTATGTGTGGATTCCATTAAACTTGATTTTCTCCTGTTAGTCTGTCACACATCAACTTGATTATTAGTCCTGCTAGAAGGACCATGAATGGTAGAGCAACACTCAGCAACACTAGTGAATGCTGTTTGTTGGCCTAAGGAAACACTTTATGAAAGGTACCACATTTATCCACATACCAAAGTTATTATCATATACAGGTTTTTAATTCAAATTTTTAAATAGTCTAAATCATTTTTTAAAACTTCACATGCTCTGTATTTTTTTTTTTCATTTTACCAGAAAAAAGCTAAAATACAGGACTGTAAAATTCTAGTTACTGAACATCTGGCAACCCTATTGAGAAAAATTATTGGGATTTTTTTTTTTTTTTTTAATACGAAGAGCAGTTTTCCGGTGGTAGAATAAGCTAGGTGGCATCACTGAATCAGCCCAAGTTCCATTTCCAAGTCTTTAACTTTTCTTCTTCCACTCATATTTTTAACCAGGAGACCTTGAGATAGATATATCCCTGTCCCTATTGGTAGTAAGAGCTGTAGGTCAATTTGATGAGCTAACAGACAGTGAAGGAGTTGATAGCACATTGTTGGGGTACACCATATAAACCTCTCCCTCACCGAGCAGCCATTTATACACAGTTTCACAGTAGATTATTTTCTGGCATCCTTTTGGGAAGCAAATAGGATGTCTACATTCTTACTTTCCAAAGAACCCATCACTAAACTTCCTGAAAAATAAAGCAACTGAATGAAACCATGAAGACCTCCCTATCTCCAACTGAGTGACTTTAAGCAAGTCATTGAACCTCTCAGGCTCCCCATTTTCTTATTTGTAGAAGGAGGCTGTTGGAATCACTAAAAATGTTTCTAAATTTCTATAAGTTCCAAAATTCTATGATTCTTTGTCTCAGTTCTCTAAAGTGTGCTACAGCATCTCTGTTATCCTCTCTGTATCTCATCGTTCTCTTTGTCTTTAATTTGCAGAAGTTCTCACACAAGAGTACTGAGGAATAGCATAATAGAGTTCAATTCAACAAGAATTTATTGTGCACTTTTATCAATGTGGCAGCTATTGTCAAACATTTTATCATATTTATTTTTACCAGCAACCTGGATAAGAAAATATCATTCTTCCTATACTATATTCAGATTTTTCATGCAACTTTTAAGGGGCAAACTGGGATATAACCCAGATTTCTTTATCTGGAAAGCATTTTCCACTACATTACCATAGAATGTCTTTTAGCTCTTTAATTAAACAAAATTTAATAAATTTTCTTTGCAAAAGCCATTTTCATTTTGTTGCTATCAGAGCTTAGGCTGGTATTATTAAAGTGGAAAAGCCACAAAGAAGACATCTAAGAGCCATTCTTTGCCTTAATCTCCCACACTTCTCAGTAGTTCCTGCTCTTATAGTTGAAAATTTAAAAGTAAGGTATAAAATAGACTCTTCTAACCCATCTGAAAGTGTGTGAATCAGGTTGTCAGCTTTTGTCCTTGAAGTCACCCTTTCTCACAAGTTGTCCCTGCCCTAACCCCTCACCTTATATCCATAAGAGTAATAGCATCTTGCATTTGCACAGCAGGGGATTTTAGCAAAATGTACTGGCATCCTAAGAGTGAGCCCCAGGTTGTAGAAGAGGTGCTAGAACCAAAGTCAGGAGATCCAAGATAGCACTCCATTTGAAGCACTAATAAGCAATGTGACCTTCAGCAAATTCTTCATACTTAAGAAGAAAGGGGTAGCTTGTGCTTGAAACCTTTTGAGCCCCTTGTAGCTCTCACATTCAATGATTCACTTTTGATTTTTCAGAGTGCCTATCAATTAGGTGTTAATACATGTACAGTGCATTCCTTCTTTTTCATATGTGAGTACATTCTAATAGAAAAATCAAACATTACAGTTCTAAAATCTCCTTCAACTACCACTCCCCAATCTTAGACCTAGAGTCATCACTTTTATCTATTTTAAGTACTACGTCTTCTAGTATATTTCTGTGCATTTCCATATACTTACAGATATGTAGATATAGATATAGATATATAGATATAGTAGGATTTAAGGGAGAGACACCATTTTTTAAAATTTCACAGTGTGCATTAACTCTCTTTCCATATCAGTATATATTGATTGTCTTTATTCTCTACAACTATTACTTAGTATGTCATAATATGAATGTATTCTGTCCCGTGAAATTATCTTCCTTTGCTGGACAGTTAGACGGTTCCTTTTCTCTTTTCCTATTATAAAAAATGCTGCAGGGATGACTGGGTGGCTCAGTCAGTTGGGCATCTGCCATCCTGGGACGGAGCCCCACTGGGCTTCCTGCTCAGCAGAGGGTTTGCTTCTCCCTTCACCCCTTGCCCCCATTTGTGCTCTCTCTGTCTCTCACAAATAAATAAATAATTAAAAAAAATAAACGATATATTGGACATCTTAGCATGTGTGTCTTTGGTCATATGTATAATGTTCCTTTGGTTAGATATTAAGATGAAATTCATTTTTAATATACTGTCAATTCATCCTCAGAAGTCACTGAACCAATTCACTCTTCTCACTAGCAAAGTCTGAAAGAACCCCACATCCTAACGAGTATCTGATGTTACCAAATAAGTCAAACTAAGAGGTAAAAATGTTATCTCATCCTTGATTTCAATCATTCTTTTCTGTACTAGACCTTCCCATCACAGTTTCTGGTCTCTATCCCTCCCAACTCCCCTGAAGAAGTTTGGTTAGTTCCCTTTTAGCAATTTTTTTCTCAGGAAAGAATCTGGTATCACTTGCCTTCTTACAAATGTAAGTCAATTAGCTACTATTCTTATAGATATTTGCATTCCAAACTTCATATCTAATTGCAAAATAAAAGACTGTGGAATGATTTTAAAAATTATATAAGAGGAGGGGCGCCTGCGTGGCTCAGTAGGTTAAGCCTCTGCCTTCGGTTCAGGTCCTGGGATCGGGCCCCACATCGGGCTCTCTGCTCAGCAGGGAGCCTGCTTCACCCTCTCTCTCTGCTTGCCTCTCTGCCTACTTGTGATCTCTCTCTCTATCAAGTAAATAAATAATTAAAACAAAACAAAACAAAATTATATGAGGAAAATTATTTCTTGGATGAGGGGTTTTTCATAGCTCCGGAAATCACATTATTAAAGGTCTTAGACAAGATCCACTAAGAGTGACTTATTGATGTGTGGAAAATCATGATGTTCTGGTTAGAAAACACTTGTTTATGCCAACTGCTATTCAAATCATCTCAGTATCAGAGAATTTTTCAAGTAGCAAATGCACTAAACTCTTTTCTAAAAGGCAACATGGTATGACTATTGAGGAAAGATGAGATGCTAGAATTCTGCAACAAAATTCATTTATATTAACAGGAACCCTGTTGAGGTGTGGTTGTATATTTATAGATCAGAAATATTTTCTCCAAGTTTATAAGAGAAGACAAACATTTCAACCACTCAGCAAGTCCATTCCTGGATTTATTAATAAAGCTCTTCCAGGGCTTTATTATCTGTGCCTGGCTGGCTCAGACAGTAGAACATGCAACTCTTGCTCTCAGGGTTGTGAGCTCAAGCCCCACTCTGGGTGCAAAGATTGCTTAAAAATAAAATATTTTAATAAATAAATAAAACCTTAAAAATAAATAAAGCTTTTCTGAATCTATTGTTAGCAAATATGCTACCTCTGAGGACTGCCTTTGGGTCAAGGATTCAGTTTGAAGAAATGTCTGACTCCAATCACTCTGAACCTCAAATTTCTCTTAAATGAAGGTAAAATGCCTTAACAGCTTCACAAGGTGATAAGAGATTGAAATGTTGTGCAATATGCAAAAGTACTTTTATCAACTGTAGATAGGGGCTGCAATTATTATTAAATAAATAAACAAATAAAACAATATTTTTGAATACCTACACATACCTGAGAGTCATATTTATATTCACAAAGATCCTATGAGGTAAATATTATTGTTCGCAAGAGAATGTGGAAGCTCAGGGAGATTGAATATCACATTTAAGGTAAACAGCACCAACAACAAAATTCACATAAAATCTTTGAGTCTAAAATCTAGATTCTACCCTGCACGGACTTTGCCTTCATCATTTTACAGTGTATCACACCTCATAGGTTGAATAACTGCATTTTAAGTGAATACATAAAGGAAAATTTAATGTGTTTAAATGCAGAACTCTGAATGCCATGAGATTTCACTTTATTTAAATATGCAAGTATCTAAGTTATAACATTAGTCGTATCAATATCCCTCACAGCGTGTAAGTTTCAAGGTTCACTCCCAACAAAACGGCATCTATCAATAGGTAAGGTACTGGAATTTGGACTCACGAAATGGATGGTAGGCCTGACAGAGCAACGAGGAAGTTGCTCTTCCACACAATTTCCCCAGGCTGGTGCCAGTACACATTCTGGGGAGATGTGATAACAGCACATTTTACATCTTCGTGTGTTGAAACCAATAAATCTTAGTCCTTGCAGAAGCACAGCCCTGCTCTGGGGTGAAATTGCAGCCACTGATCTACAGTTCGGCTCTGACTTCACTTTCTGCCTTTTGTCATGCCACCTCCACCGATTTAGATGTGGGTCACTGGGTGGCAAAATGCAGAGCACACTAAACGTGGGGAATGATAAGAGCAGTCAGGAAGCTAGCAGGTGGGGATTTCGGCTTCTAAATAGAGGCTGAAAGAGAGGGATTTCAGAGCAAATGCTTGTTATATGCCAGAACCCGCAGTGAGATAAGAATCAAGGGGCTGTGCCGCTAATTTAAAGCTGAACTGGAAACCACCTTGATAGCAAGGATGACTAGGTTGTGCCAACTCAGAGGATTAGAACTGCAGACCAACCGAATCCCACGCCTTCATTTTCTAGATCAGGTAGCTGAAGTCCAGATAGGAGACACAGCTGGTGGGATTCAAACCCAGAACTCTGGGCTCAGTTTAGGGATCTCCACCCCACAGTGCTATTTTCAGCCACCTGCCTCCCTCTTAGCTGTGGCTTCGCACCACTGATGTTGGAAAACCTAACACTTTATAAATCATTTCTGTTTGCTGAGGCAAAACAAAAGAAAAACACATCTTCCTTCTCCCAAAAGACTGGGCACAAGATCACACATAAATGCTATGGTTAATTGCAGTTAAAATGTAATGTCATCGGGAAGGATTGCAGTAAATGGGAAGAGGGGAATGAAGAGTTAATAAGCTCTAAAGAAAACCTCATTTCCGATCCTCCTTGAATGATGGGTTGGGGGGGGTTGGCGGGGGGGGCGGGGGGGGCGGGGCTTCCCACAGCTCTAAGGATATATGTTACTTAGTGACATTTCCATAAGCCTCCAGTTTCATTCTAACTAAAGCTTTTAGTAGTAGTGGGGAGGGGGTATTCCTGGGTTTCCTAGCTTGACATATTTCAGAGAAGATGTGTAAAAGTATAATTTAAATAATGAATGCAAGCAGGTTTCAGGGAGAAAATCAGTTCTGCATTCCCCGGGATTCTGACTGTCCTACTGGACAAGTGTCTGCCCGCACAGTCCTTGGAGTTCTTGGACACTTGGGACCAGGGTGTTGGGCTATCCTGGAGGGTTTGCTCTGACCAAGTATCCCAGCTCAGGCCTCAGCACCATGGATGGCAGCGGTGCCAAAGGGAAGACAGGAGATGATTGTTACTGACCAAGGGGTTAACAATCCCAACCTCAATTGCAAAACAAAGGAAGTTTATTTTGAGCTCTCCCACATTTTCCAGATTCTTCTTCCCTCCTTTGGAATGCCCCACCTCCTATCACCAAGCACCTGGGGCCCTCAGGCTTCCACCATCCTGGCCAGAAGCATTCTACCTCCTATTCAGTTCTATCTCTTCTAGATCTACCCTACCCAAAGTGCACAAAAATGCTGTTCCTTCTCCTTGTTGTGTAGGAGATCTCAAATAAGATATTATTTGATTAAAATAATTTATAACAGGCCGATCACTCACCAACACTATCCCTTTGCTCCTCCTACTCTTCAAGATCTGCATGTTAAAGCATCTGTTGATTTATCCTAAAGGAATCTCTCAAAGGGTAAAAAGGTATTTTTGTGCTGAGATCCCAGATTTCCTTGAACACCCCTACTAGTCCCAGCACTTGTTCTGACCAGGAAGATGCACTAAGTGGTGAATTTCCATTTCTCTTTTCCTAGAACATCTCATTTCTTTTAAGAATTCCACTCACCTGAACTTTCTGTGTTTTTAAAGAGTTCTGTAAGAAAGTTAACTGGTATTTCTGATCCTGGTGGAAGGATGGATTGATCTATCCTAGTTAACCCTTTCTGAAAATGGATTTTGTACTTAGCACAAATCTTTTATTACTCTTGCCTACAACCCTCTAAGGGGTATTCTATCAACATCTCCATTTTAGAAAAAAGCAAGTTTAGAACCATTAAGTAACTTGCTCAAGGTCATGATAAGAAGCAGACCTGAGTCAAATCCAAATGTTCAGATCCCAGAGCCCATGTTCTCAACCCCTGCACCGTTGTGAGAAAAACACTAACTCCCAGTCAGAAGACCCAGATTTGAGTTGTAGCTCTGCTACTAAAGAATGATAATCACCAATTTCCTTAACTTCTCTAAAACGCCTTCCTAATCTGTAAAACAGGCTAATAACAAACTTATCATGCTGGGTTAACATGAGTTAAATGTGAGAAGTGATTTACAAAATGGTACCAATTTCTCACTGATATAAATATGGTGCCTCTTCTTCTTCTTTTTTAACCACCTCTACCCCAAAGGAATTATTTCTACGTTTATGCGAATTCTACACCAGATGAACTTGGAACATTGAGGATAGCGTCCTGAGACCCTCTCTGTCTTGTTCTTCACTCAAGCTCTTCACTCAACAAATACTGGTTAAATAAGGGAATGACCGATTCTTGCATGGAAAACCAAAGAGGAGCATGACAGGTGAAGGGAGAAGGTTTTCTTAATTGAGAAATTGTCACTGGTATGAGGAAACACTATTGACTTTTATGGAGCCCTTTGTCGCTAAGTAGTAATAAGATATACTCTGATATCACATTAAAATGAATGAGATCTTGTGTTAGTTTTTAACAAATCAACAGGGTTTTCAAGGTTTGACTTGAAGCCCTACTTTGACCTGTGTTTAGCCCCCTTTAGGCTTGCTAAAGCTATCTTAATCCTACTTGAACTTCTGTACCCCATTTCCCAGTGATTTGCAAGTCTTTAAAAATATGGCTGTATGGAGAGTGTGTTTGTTTAGTCCAGTTCCCTTCCCCACCCCCACTCCATTTGCTATTTTCGGCGTTCACCCTCCCTTCTTGTACCTGGCATGTTTCCCAAGAAGTGCTTCAGTGGCAAAGAAGGAAAATACTGACAGTGCATAATTTAAATGAGAGAGATGTGCCATGCCACATTTTCATTAAAATTACAGAAAAATCCAAGCTGTGTGGAGTTTAAGGGAGATCAGAATAGAGTCCAAAGTGCTATCATTACATTTTGTAGTGTTTTTTTAGCTCAATAAAGCAGCTGTCCTATATTTGCAAAATAGCTTAGAAATTGTTGGTCGTGGAAAAGGGAAGATGCACACTGGGTTTTTTTTTTTTTTTTCTTTTTCATTTCAGTTTAGAGTTCTCTACTAGTTACCAGAATTAGAAAAAAAAAAAAATCCAACTGCACAATTCCTACCATCTCTGTTAGCATCTAAATATCAAACCAAGAATATGTTGAAAACAGTTTGTAAATGTAGCTTGGGACAGAGCCTTGCTAAAAGATTAACAAATTCTTACTCTCAAATCAAATACTCCTCTGGTCAATAAGCTTAATAAAACTTGTTTATGGGGCACCTGGGTGACTCAGTGGGTTAAAGCCTCTGCTTTCCGCTCAGGTCATGATCCTGGGGTCCTGGGATGAAGCCCCGCATCAGGCTCTCTGCTCAGCAGGGAGCCTGCTTCCCCTCCCCTCTCTCTGCCTGCTTCTCTGCCTACTTGTGATCTCTCTTTCTCAAATAAATATATAACATCTTAAAAAAAGAAAAAACTTGTTTATAATGGTATTTCAGGAAGCAAAATTTTCTGTGAACTTAGGCGAAGCAATCAAATAAAGATGTGATTTGGAAGACCTGAAGCAAATGAGGAGAATAAAGAATACTGAAACAATACCTATTTCCTCTGTCATGGTGAAGTTCCCCCACTCTTGAATTCAATCATCCTTTAGATCTGAAGGTTCATTATTAGGCATCAGTTTGTCATCTTTTGGAATTAGTTTGAATAACTGAATTTATCAGCCAGGAGATTTTCATCTCAATAGTTAGTAACTTTCCGGTATAGGGCTAATGCCAATTTTGTCATACTATCTTAGGGTCTAGACCCAAAGACCAAAGATATCAAATAATTAAAAAAAAAAAAAACATTCTCTGAGCTATTTGGGAATCCAACAGAAAAAAAAAAAAAAAGCAAGACTGCTAGGATTGGGAGAAAAAGGAAACTTACAAGCTAGTTCATTTCACTGGTTCTGCAATAAGCTATGTTTCTATGGTTTCCTAACTGAAAATATGTAATAATGTGACACTGGACACATGTCCTTATAAATATAAATCCATCTTCAGCTTTATTCATTCATAAGTGGGATTGCCACTCAACATACATCTAGAACTTCCATTCTGCCAAATCATGCCCTATGTTCTATGTTTCAATATTTCATCTTTTAATGTTATATTTAACTACACAAATAGCACATGAATACATTACTGTGAAAAGAACAACATGGAAGGTGAAATTTATCACTCACTCGAGTGGTTCCTTAAATATTATAATATTTAAGTGTTGCCACTTTTCCATTTTTGAAGTCTCTTTAATCATAACTCCCTTCCAGCTCTCTCTCACTCTTTTTATTATTGTAATTTGTTGAGTAAAATAAATAATGTAATCATTTGTCCTAAACAGATCCCCTCCTCCCACTCCAATTTGGATTTTACTGATTGCATTCCTGGTGTTATCCAATATAACTGTTCTCTGTAATTTCTAAAAATTGATAGTTGATCTAGAGGCTTACTTGGAGTCAATGACATGCCAAAAATATGTATAATATATGTATATGTAAATAAATGTATTACTCATTCAAAATTCTTTATAAGTTATGGGGTATTCTTCATCAAGACATTGTCTTTCTTGGGGCATCTGGGTGGCTCAGCTGGTTGGGCGTCTGACCCTTTGACTTGGCTCAGGTCTTGATCTCAGGGTCATGGTTTCAGGGCCACAGTGGGCCCACAAGTCTACTTGTGGAGACTATTAAATTAAAAAAAAGACCTTGTCTTTCTTGCAACTTATTTTTTTACTTAATATGTCTTGCAGATTCTTACCTTCTCAATACATGTTGGTTTACCTTCTTTCTTTATTCCATAAAATGATTTATCGTAATTTGTATTATCTTCTTCCTGATAGACCTTATTTTCATTTTTATCAACAATGCTACATTGAACATCCTATCTACACACCTCTGTGCACATAAGTGAGAGTTTTATACGGCAAAGAGGTCTTTACTGCTTTTCCTTCTGAGAGCATTAAGAGACTCTGAAAAGGGAATTTTTCATTCATAGGAGAAGTAATTTTGTTCATCTGTTCACTTAGTTCAATGCAAATGCATTCAAGTCCCTTCCCAACACTGGAAAGGGGTCAAAGATATTGCAGTGGTCTCTAAAATGAGTTATATGCCTGTCATAGGGTACTCAAAAACGTCCTTCTGTTTGGGGGCATAGGAAAAATATTGGAATTCTATTATTTTCAACATGCATCTTTTATAAAGTGCAATAGTATATGCAAAGAATTTGTCAATAAATATATACAAATTATAGATGTGTAATACATATATACAGATATACATATATGTATATATTATGTATGCATGTGTATATAAAGCAAGTGTGTGCTCAGGATATTTAATTGAAAAGGATGTCCTGAGGAAAAAAGTTTAGATACTGTTGTATGGAGCTGCATTCCTGCAAAGCTGATTGCCTTCTGTGTATCTCCACCTAAATTTTTTGTCATCACCTCAAACTCTGTGAATCATCATTTTCTCCATCATGGTCCAGTTTCTCCCTCTGATCTGTTTCTGTTGATGACATCAGTCGTTGCTCCCTGTCACCCAGCCTGGAAATCTCGAGTCATGTTTCCTTGGCTGTGCTTACTTCAGTGGCTGCAATAGCTTTTACAACTCTGTTTCCTCCTTCATTCCCCACTTTGTCAGGCCTACTTAAGGACTGTGGCAAAAAATGTCTAATTGCTCTACACTCATTCTCTCTTGTTTTAAGCTAATATGTCCTAAAAGGTTCATTTTTCTGAATCATGTTTCTGATCACATCACAAGCTTATTGCAACTCCATATATAATTAAAAACTGTGAACTGGAATATGTCAAAAACAATGCCTAAGTATGGCATTCAAGAGCCTTCCTGTGCCTTGGCTTCAAACTCCCTGTCTCCTTTTCTATGCTATGATTTATTCACTTGAACCCTTACTCCTGACACTTTGCTAGTGTAGGGAAAGAAGAATAGTCCTCGATCCTCTTAGGGTCTCTGGCTGGGTCTGAAAATTAAACTGACAGAAACAGATTAACAAGAGAAACGTGCATCATTTATTTAATATAGAAATTTCACACAACATGGGAACCCTCATAAGGAAATAAAGACCCAGGGAAACAGACCTGAGTACATTTATGCTATGTTTGATGAGGAGTCAGCATTGTGTTCAAATATGATAGTTTAAGGAGAATGAAGTAAGTGTAATAGCTAGACCTAATTGCCAGGTTCTTCCTGGCATTTCTTTGCCTTATGAGATAAGGTTGCAGCTTCCCTCTGGGCAAAGGGAGGGCCCTCTCCCATGAGGATTTTATGACCTGTTTCAAGAGAAAAACGGAGAGAGGGGGGACCCTGACCTTCCTGCTTCTGCCATTTTCTCGAGCTCCTTCAGCTTAATATATTCAGTTTGGGGGTAGCATGTCCTGACCCCATCACTGGGACTATTATAGGTGTTAATCTCATTTAATTCTTGCCCATACTGTGTGAGGTAAATGGCTGAACTTCTAATAATGAAGGGGATTCCAGAACCAGAATCCCTGGATTCCAATCCTTATCTTATCAACTGTGTGACAAATGACTTGCTAAACAAGTTTGTTAACCTCTCTTGCCTCAGTCTCCTCACCTGCAAAATATGGCAGTGATTGCATTTACCTCAGATGATTGCTGTGAATTTTAAAATATTCAGACCCAGGCCTATGGTGCTCAATAAAGGTTACTATGTCCATTTACTCCTATCACGACTGTTATTAATACTAATATCTCCATCTTCCCGAAGAGTACACGGGGCTCCTAGAGGCTAGGTCAATTGCCCCTGCTCACACAACTGCCGATTGTCAGAACAGGAACTCTCAGCTACACCTGTCTGGCTCCACAACCCATGTCTTCACACAGTGTGTCACCACCCCCGGTTTCCAGACCCATCTTTCCTACTTCCTGCACATCTGTGCTCACGGCCCCAGTTGAGTCAGCTTATTCACATGCCTCAAAGATGCTTTGTACTTTTTCCTTTCCCTTTCCTTCTTTTCATGGTTTGCCTTTCCTCCTGACACGTTTCTATTGAAATGCATTTCATTCCTCTCCTTCCTCTTCAGTGGTGATCTCAGCCTCTTAAAATCCTGCCCATTCCTGTGAAAGGCCACCTTCCCTCTGATACCATCACTGACCCTCTTCTGCCCTTTTCCATGAAACAAGCAGTGTGATCTCAATCTCTGTCTGAACTGAACTATATGCTCTGTTATCATATTCATGCCTTTCAGCACAGATATTTGTGCACCTACAATGGAAACCTGGATTTTATGTCTGAAAATCCCCCAGAGATCATCTTGCCTGATTATGCTTTTCAGGGTCCCAGGGTTCAAAGGAGGTTCACAGGACAATGGTCCAGGGCGGCCAAAGGTGGCTGGGAAAGCCCGAGTGGGCGGACATGTGTGACCTGTACACACACCTACAGCGCTTCACACAGAATGTCCCCTTTTTATCTGTTCCACAGTTTGGGGTAAACGTCTAAACATCTCCTATAATAACTTACTGTCTTCTCTCTCCCACTGCATCTCCAACACTTTGTGAGAGGAGAGAGTCTTATGGAGAGTGTGTCTCCAACAGCAACTAGCTCAGGGCCATGACAGACTGCTTATTCAAGACAGGTCCACAGACGGAAGACACTGTGCTCAGCACTTTAGCATGGCCTGTCTCAAATATTAAACCTCCGGACAGTCGTGCGATGTAGGCTTTCTCTCCATTTTCAAAATATGTAAATGGAGACTAGCCTCACCAAAGTTAAGAAATCTGCCCAAGTTCACACAGCTAGTGAGTGATGGAGGAGATTTCAAACCAAGATCTGTCTGGCTCAGTTTCTGAATTTGGATGGACCAAGATTCAAATCCCTGTCTGTCTTTAGCTAGCTCTGTGATCTTGACAAAGTATTTGATGTTCCTGAATCTCATCTTTACAACAGGCAGAACCATACCTCTACATACTGTTTCCAGAATTAGATTCTGTATGCCAGATGTCTGGCTTTTAACCAATGTTGGCTAATGTTATTTCACTATACCGTCTACTGTAACATTTTCTGGGAAAACACTAGGTACCCTAGTCTCTGAATCTTCTTCAACAGGTACTAAAGAGCCACATTCTGAGACAGTTTACCATGTACCCCATGTAATTTTAAAATGTTGAGAGAGTCATGCAGTGTCTATGAGGGTGAGCCAGCAATTCAAGACTCCAATATAAACCAGTGATACAGAGAGTTCTGTTTTACGACACAGCTTGAAGTCTGGTGAATCTGGTCTGCTAGCGTAATTCCCTCATGGTTAAAATATCCTAAGAAAAGTAGCACTTCTGCTCTCTTCCTACTAAGCCCCTGGGTATCCAAATCTCAACTCTCTCGCCAGGAGGAGCAGTCAATTGTGAGAAATGTGTGTGTGTGTGTGTGTGTGTGGTATGACTTCAGTGCCTGTGTATCTTTATTTCACTGTTGTGAGGATGGGTAAGTTACTTATAAAGCATAAAAATAGAAAGAATGGCAAGACAACAGGCCTAGCATACCTGGCAGAATGTTTTTGATAGGTTCATCGAGTTTTAACACATATTCTATAGCACATTAATTAATGTTTAATCATATCATTATTTATTTATATACACAAACACTGGCTGGCTTTTTCTAGTATAGTTAACACACAATATTACATTAGTTAAAGATTGTCTATTTTTAAATGTTTGCTTTTTTATTTCTTGAAATTCCATTAGTTAACATATAATGGATTATTGGTTTCAGAGGTGGAGCTCAGTGATTCATCAGTCTTATATAATACCCAGTGCTCGGTATATCATGTGCCCTCCCTATAAATGCTTGCTTCTAATATGACATTTGCTTTATTAAATGCTTATTAGTTGTAATTTTGAGATGAGAGTGATGATTGTTTGTTGTACCTGTCCCAAAAAGAACATGCAATAAGAATGAAAGAAGTACACCTTTAACTAAAAGGAAACTGGGAACTCTTCTGCAGAAGAATTTAGTATAAAGTTTTTTTTCCTATCTAAGTCTTCCACTCCTAGAATCTGGATTCTCCACCTGCCTGAGAATCAGGTAAAAATAGTGGGTTCCTTTTATCGACCTTCCCAGAGAACATGTTCATTTTTAAAATGGATTGACTGGCGATAAAAAAGGAAATTAAAAAAAAATGACTGACTGTGTGCCTGAGTGGGTCAGTCAGTTGGGCATCTGACTCTTGATTTCAGCTCACATCATGATCTCAGGGTCATGGGATCAAGCCCTGCAATGAGCTTCCTGCTCAGCACAGAGTCTGCTTGTCCCTCTCCCTCTACTCCTCCCCTGTTCATGCTCTCTCTTTCTCTCTCTCTCTCTCTTTCAAATAAATAAATAAAATCTTTAAAAAATAAGTAGATAAAAATAAAAATGGATTGGCCACAGGATGGGCAACATCTATGACCCTAGACCATTGCTCTTAAAAAGTAGAGTTTCTGGGCGCTTGGGTGGCTCAGTGGGTTGAGGCCTCTGCCTTCGGCTCAGGTCGTGATCCCAGGGTCCTGGGATCGAGCCCCGCATCGGGCTCTCTGCTCATCCGGAAGCCTGCTTCTTCCTCTCTCTCTCTGCCTGCCTCTCTGCCTACTTGTGATCTCTGTCTGTCAAATAAATAAATAAAATCTTAAAAAAAAAAGTTAAAAAAGTAGGTATAGTTTCCTATTGCTGAATGACTAACAGATAGCCATTACATGTCACTGTTAGCTTCTTCAACAGTTTCTTTTAGAGCATCCAACTGGATTACCACGTTTTAGGAGAAATTCCTATAACTGGGGTGACTGGGTGGCTCAATTGGTTTAGCGCCCAACTCTGGACTTGGGCTCAGGTCATGATCTCAGGGTCATGCGATCAAGGCCACATAGGGCTCTCCCCTTGGGGTGGGGTCTGCTTCTCTCCCTCTGCCTCTGCCCTTTCCCCTGCTGACACATGTGTGTACAGGAGTTCTCACTCATTCTCTCAAATAAATAAACAAATCTTAAAAAGAAGAGGAAGGAGAAGAAGAAGAAGTTACCGTAACTGAATTTAACAGAATGTATCTAAAATATTTCTAAATTATTTTCTTTTTCTGGCATTAATTTAGGTAGTGAGCCATGAATCAATGTTTATTAGAAAAACAGAACTTCACATACAATGATGATGTGCTTTTGTGTGTGGGAAAGCACATTTTTGCAAAGAAAACCATTATTTCAATATACAAATATTTTCAGAATCTATCACCGTGGAAATGCTTAATGTGATCACTACAAATGATTTTCAGATTGATTTTTGCCATTTGACAGTCTATTATCAATATAACATGGCCATCTTTTCTTCCTACCAAGCACAGAATCCAGTAATGAACTGGATGTATTCTCAGAATTTGGATTCAAAGTTTCCTTCACAATATGCCCGTTTTTGGAATTGTAGTCTAAAGGGAATATATGACAAAGGGACACTTCTTAAATTGACACTTGTTTGATGGGTTCAATTTTTTTTTTTTTTTAGCCCTCTGCAAAGTAAGAAAGTGTTATCTTTTATGTACCAGATCTGCCATCAGCTGCTTGTTTTCCAATCTGTTAATAGGTTGTTCTGAGTAATCTGCACTCTCTTTGTGACCCAGGAGAACTCACTGAGCTTGGAGGTACAATCTGTGACTCTGGGGCAGTTTCTCTCTGTGTAAAGCTAATAAAACCTGCACCCTTACCTTATTAGTGCTGTCCTCTCACCAACTGAGCTAACACCTCCAAAAGCAAATAGATGATTTGCACAGAGCCATATTCACATCCAATTTCCAAACCAGCTCTTCCTGTGTCGCAGTGGAGAGGTACCCTACAGTGGAAATTTATAGAACTTTTAGTAGTTTTTATAAGCTTCCTTTTCCAGGTTTAGTGGAAAGGGGATTGTTGAAAAAAGTCGAACATAAAATTCTAAAGAAAAGAGAACCTGGCAGAAACCTAAGAAAGAGTATTAATATTCAAATAGAGGTATCTTATTCTGTCTTCCTAAGTCTGTCACCAACATGAATATATTTGGTAAAAAAATATTTATTGAGTATCCACTTCGGGTGAGACATTGTAATTTAATGACAGATAAAGCATAGTTGGGTCTTGCAAAACATATAGTTTAATTGGGAACATAAATAACGATAACAATTAAGTGCCATAAGGGAATTCAGGGGGAAGTTACAGGATTCTGAGAAGGCTTTCTGGAAGTGTTAGCAAATCATCAAATGTTGAAAGTTTTCCAGTCAGACACACTTTTCTTCCATTTTATTTAAATATATTTATCTGTACCCTTAATTCTGTATTCTAAGACGCTTTACTTCTCCTCTTTTGCCTTCTTTATTGTTACAAAGCTCTTGAAAGTGAGATATTTAAACTTAAACCTCTTAGGTGTTTTTTGTTTTTTTGTTTTTAAGGTATTTTTGTTTGTTTTTTGTTTGTTTGTTTTTTTAACAGAGAGAGAGGGATCACAAGTAGGCAGAGAGGCAGGTGGGGGGGGGGGATGGTGGGGGAACAGGTTCCCTGCTGAGCAGAGAGCCCTTTGTGGGGCTCAATCCCATGACTTGAGCTGAAGGCAGAGGCTTAACCCACTGAGCCACCCAGGCACCCCTCTCTTAGGTATTTTTAAAGTATTTCCATAAGCCCTCCCCAGGAAATTAACAAGTGAGGCTATTATGTTTGTAGCAATGAGAAACTAAAGGTACAGTGAAGGTAGGTCCTACTTGGTGCTGGTTTTAAAATCAGAACAATATTCTGGGTTCCTTTACTCCTAGTCTAATGGTCTCTCCATTTAGCTTCAGGTTTCTACATCTTGCTTGTTAATCATCATAAGTTTTTGGTTGCCCAGGAAATTGTATTACTATGAGTGTTTTAGATGATAAAAGCTTTTAGAAAAATAAAAAGTGAAAAATCCTGAACTAGTCTTTTTTTAAAAGTATGTAAATACATGTCATTTAAACCAGAGAAAATACAGAGGAACAAGATGTTTTGAGTCAATGACATGATTTTCAAAGACAAGCTAACCAATTATGTGGTCCTAACTCTAAAAGCCTTACTTAAAAATTTCAAAAAAATAAAAAAATAAAAACTCTTACTTTACACAGATTGTATACAACTAATGTCACCAGTCTGTCCTAACTAATTTTAAATTGTCTGATTATGGCTAATTATTCATAGGCTGGTCATACATCTCAGTTTGCCTGGGATAATCCCAGTTTACACCAATTGTCATAATTGAAAATAACATCCTCTCTCACTTGAGAAGTACTGATTTCAATAATAAACCACATGATCACCCTAGTTATTCACCATATTCTGGTCAAATGGGTTGGAAATAACAGGTATATACCTCCCTAACCCACGCCAGCTCTCCACTGCCTATCTTCGTATTGTCTATGTATAATTTTGAATATCTTCCAGGTAAGTACTACCTGTGATAGAGTACAGGAGGAAAAAGAAGGAATGCAGTCTGCTTAAATGTTCTTCAAGTATTGGTGGCAAAATTACTTCCAAGTCGTTTGGTAATAGTACACTTGGTCTAATTCTTTTAATCATTGTATTTTGGTTGCTTTGTTAAGTTAGTCCTGATTGATTGCAAGAGGATGTGGGCAGGTGGTGAGCATTTGGCCATTTGTCTTGCTGTTTGTAGGGTGCAACATTTGCTAACCATATTAATTGTTAAAGTCAAGTTTAGATGCATAATAAGGGAAGAGAAAATGTTCTTTAAGACTTGGCTCCTTGTTCTCATAGTACTTCCTCTATGTGATTTATAGGGGTTTTTGTTGTTTTATTTTTAAGTATGGCAAAAAAAAAATTTGGTAGATAAAAGTGAAAAATAAAATATTTAAACAAATATTACTACTATTTATTTTCGAAGGGGAAAGGAAGGATGTCCATCTTAGGATTTGGGTAATCATATGTTCACAAAGCTAAAAGGATCATTGATAAATTGTATATCTTGCTACCCTAAAGCATGACCACAGATTATAAAATATCTCAACAGTCAGAGGAAAATACTGTATCGAAAGAAGTATTTTTTTCTTTTTATTAAACCATTCTATTTTGTATTTGTATTTCTAAATTATCCATATCTAGGAAATCTTTACATTTTCATTGCCCAGCATAATACCTTATAACTAATACTTGGAGAAATACTTGTCAAATGAACAAATGAAAGGATTCTTCACATCTTAACAGATACCTCAGATTTCATATATATATATATGTATGTACATATATATGATAAACTATCTCCCAGATTTAAAATAAAAATATTTTCTTACATTTTCATAATTCAAGGGTCTGTTAGCATCTGCATGTATATGTTCCTTCTTCTCACAAAAGCAGTAAAAGATTTTCCAGCAGAAAAACCTATAATTCCCTTCTGGTTCCGCTATAGTAATGCTGACGTGCTTCCTTCTGAAATGATCAGTTCCTTTAAACAACAACAACAAGTAGTGATTTGAGTATGCATTCCACAAATGGTACCAAAGCTTTTTGTGAATCAAATACTTTCAATTCTCAAAAGTTTTCCTAACCAGGCATAGATTCAAGATATTTCTCAGTGATTGCCTTGCTTACTAGAGGATGGTTGAAAAAGAACACATAGTAAGCCTCCAAATTCTGACAAACTTTTCAAGGGCACAAATAATTGAGACAATTTAAGAAACCACTTCTATTGGGGCTCCTGGGTGGGCTACACACTCTGTGCAGAATCTGTCTCCCTCCATCTGCTCCTCCACCCTCCCCCACTGACTCATAATCTCTCTCCCTCTAAAATAACTAACTAAAGAAATAAATAAAATCTTTTTTTTAAGCTATTTTCATTTCAGTCCATGCATGAGAGTATCACAATTATCATTTTCTTCTCTCTGTCCCTCTATAGTCCTAAGGTATCCATAAATATTTTGACTTTGCCTAAGCTCATTTAATTTGTTTATTATATTTATCTGGGTAAAACTTTTGTCTGAAACAGATTTGATATATGTGATGTTCAGGCCACATTCATTTATTTTATATGTATTTATTGAGTCACTATGTTGTGCCAGGTACTGAAGTTGATGTGAGAATACAATAAAAAATGAATCTGACATTGGCCCTCCCATAAGTATATCATAGTCAGAGAGGGGAGGAATGTCAATAAATAATTAAAATAAATGCTGTGGCTCAGAGAATAAGAAAGAGTTGATCAAGGCACAGTGATGACACAGAGAAGAAAGTGATTCCAAATGAGCTTTGTGTGAAGTTTTAAAATAAATTTTCAGAGATAGATGGGTAAGCTGAATCTTTTAGAATTAGTACAGTGAGCCAAGTAAACATGAAAGCATTCCAGGTAGTGGACATGCAAATGTACCTTATAGAAAGATCCTAAGTATCTGGAAATCACAGAGGAAGTATCCTAGTATAAAAGTAGTCTTTTCCTTTAAAAATTTATATCTTACGTGCTTTCTATGCAAATGATAAAATAGTTGATCCTTTTTGACCATTATCTTTAAATAAAGTAATATCTAAGCTGAGAGGCACTTCATTTCTTACTTGCCAGTAGAGGCAATAAATTCTCATGAAGGAATTACTAATCCCAGTTCCAATTTTAAAATATTATTTTTCATACAATTACATTTGTCTGCAAAATGAGTAGCCAGAGTGGATACTGGGTCTTCTGCCCTTATGAGTCTTAGTCTACAAAATGGAGGTTGTTCTTCCTTTGACAAACATGTTCCATAAATATCATATTGTCTCTGCATAGGATCTTCTAGATGTTATAAATTGTCAACCTCTGAATGAGTTATCACACCTAGAAACCCCCAATATTAACAACAGTGCAGGTATCCCTCTACACGGAGATGTTTAAAGTTCCTCCCATTTCTAGAACACCATGACTAATTGCCTTATGAACCTGTGGAGGGTCTAGTTTACATCAATAACCTCCAGGATACACCATGATACTCTGAGTGATCAAAATAATATTTTTTTTGACACCTTATAAAGTCAGCTGAACTCAAAGGAAAGAACACCTGTGAATAATGACTTCACCTGTTAGCTCATGGATTTCCTTCTAGTTAGAAAACAGTTTCCTGCCTGAAGCTGAATGGCCGGGCTCAGTCAGGCAGGGCTGTAGAAAATCCCTAAACAAAGAAGCAAGCCCAACCAAGGAGAGCTACTGCCCGGCCAAACTGTAATGTGTCTTTTTAAATCAATCTTGAAATCAGACTCTCAAGAAAAGGAAATGTTACTGCATGTCACAACATCTGCTAAAGTGCATTTACTTCCAACAGAAACAATAGAACAACTCCATGTGGCACTTAGCTTATTGAAAAAGGCCGAATTGCTAAAAAATAAAATAAAATAAGTTAAAATAAGATAAAATAAAATAAAATAAAATTGAGATACCCTAAGTAGACACGGGAAAGGTTTGTCAACTCTAATGAAGTGGTTTCTGTGGACTGTGTGCTTTTCTGTGCCCCCTGCATCTCCTCACTCTTATAATAAGTAAGTAAGCAAATGAGAAAATAAACAAAACTACTAAAATGAGGGAGCCTGAATATAACCTTTTCAGCAAGAGATAAAAACATATTGATTGGTGCGTGCTGAAGGACATCATTAAACTCTCAATGTTTGATTTCATTTCTTCTTCTATTTATTTATTTATTTATTATTTGGTCGCCCGCAGGCATCTCTGTACTGACTGACCCTGCTAGTTCAACTATTAAAGAATTTTTCTCTCCAAGGAGGCCTGATGTAAACATGGTAATCTGTTTGGCGGCTCCTATGATGGTCCATGAATAAAACATATGACAACCCAGTTGGAGTCAAGCAGTTCACTATTTGTTACCAAAGAGAATGTTTGGAAGCTCATGGAAAGCTTCACCATGCTTAATCCCAGAGGCCTGGAATCCCATTCTTGGTTCAGACTAAGCCACAAGAATTGTGACTTAAATATTGGCCTTATGGTCAACCACCCTAGATATCTTACTAAACAGACTGAATGCCAGGGATTGGATTTGAATGTACCTCTAATTATGGCAGAAAACAAGTCTCTGCTTTTAGGATGTATATGCTGTATCCTTGACAACAAAAGAAAATGTTGACTAGGTGAGATTTGGAAAGAGAAGTCACCAAAATGAAAGAGCTAGAAAGCAGCTCTATTATATTTAAGAATGCACACACTGAAATCAGAAGGCAAAGATACCTACATGGGTCTTTATAACATTACAAAGAAGTGATTGGTTATTTTTTGCCCTTGATTATCTATACAACTATAAAAAGAAAGGGTTGTGCTATAATCACTACACTAGCAAATCAAAGAGGCAAAACCTGTCCCTGTTTGGTGGATGCTGTTGGTTGGATAAAATCAGAGAGGAATTATTTAATGTGACCTTTCCCACACAACAAGAGAACAATTGTTGTTATAATTCAGGTTTGTTTTTAAAGCATAGTCATTAAAAAACTGCTTATAACACATTTTTTTCCTGGAAATCTCCCCCTTTGCGCATTGTCTCTGGCCATTAATTCTCTAATTATGTTCCTGCATATATTTAATTTTTGATCTCCTGTAGAAGGAACCATAAAGTGAACATTTTATATAAAGACAGTTTTATATTGCAATGTAACAGCTGCTATTGATGAAACAACTTTCCTGGGACTGTCTTTTGTCTGTCAACAAGTTCTCCTTATCATCTCTGACATACTTTGTACTTTTTACATGGTTATCACTATTCTTTATTTCAAGAAAAAAATTAAATGTAATTCTGGATACTAACAACAGTTGGAAATTTAAAATATACTTTTGCATTCATGGTATACTTTAAAGTAAGTGTGATTTTGAGAGTGTATGTGAGTGTAGTTTTTGTAAAATTCGGCATTCTATAAGAGCACTGCCAACACACAGGAGCATAATTAATGTAAAATTATAAATTAATGTCCAGGACACACCTACTTTTAAAATATTATAAATAATAAAATTTGCATCTACTACATATATATAAGATCTAGTCTATATTATTTATGCATCTCTGTTGTAAGATTTAGGTGACTTAATTTAAATATACTGCCTAACTCTCATTAAATCATTATTGGAAAAAAAGTTGGATATTAAAGCTTTATGAAATCTCTTTCCAACAATTCTTTGAAAAAATTAACATCTAAATACTCCTTATGATAATCAGTGAGAAGGGAGCACCTGGCTGGCTCAGTAGGTTTCCGCTCAGGTTATGATCTCAGAGTGCTGGGATCAAACCCCGCCTGGAGCCCCACATGAGGCTCCACATTCAGTGCAGAGTCTACTTGTCCTTCTCCCTTTCCCTCTGCTCTTCCCCCCACCTCATGCTCTCTCTCAAGTAAATAAATAAAATATTTAAATAATAATAAATCAATCAATAATAATATTTGGTGAGAAAATTGTAGTAATGCCTAATTTATCAGCTTCACCCTGGAATGTGATGTACCACACAAATTTTTCTGACTGTTGCAGTTTAGCCCCTCCTTTTTCCATTAAAATCAAGTGAGATAACATATAGAAAAGTGCTCTATAAACTTTAAAATGCATTATAACGGATACTATTATTTTTATTATGCTACAAACTTGTTTTCAGATAATTTATTTCTAAAAGCGTTTCCCAAATATTTACTTTTTCTGCTTTCTTAAACAACATACATGGAATACAATTTTTCCTATATTTTTTAAAGGAAATGGATAATTATCATAGTAATCGTGGGATTATGACATTTTACAAAGGCCCCCTCTGCAATATCTTGCCCCTGACAATGGCTCCACATTGATAGATTCTTTTTGTTGTTGTTGTTGCGATGTTTTTTCAGTTCTTTTATCTGTAGTGTTCTGTCCTCTTTCTCTGTGAAACTGTCCATCCAGTTGGCTTTTTTCACCCCCTCTTCGTCCTTTTTTTCTTTCTAGTTGACTACTTGGGTCTGTTGTAATTTAGGAAATCGGATAAACAATCCCTTTGGCTCAGTCTAAACAGTAAATAAGTCTGGGTGAGGGTCCAGTAGGTTCCTCTAAATTTTGGTGGATGTGTTTTATATATGAGTCTTTGGAGTCTATATTCAGGCTACTAAGTGTGAACTTATGTAACAAGTATATATTGAGTAGCCTGTGTGTTTCAGGTATATAATTATTCAGACATAGCCCTTTTCTTCAGGAAGCTTACAGTCTACTGGGAGAGATAAACATAAAGCACATGATTAGCCAATTATTTAATTGGACTGGATAGGTGCTGTGAAGGAGAAATGCAGGAGGAGAAAAGTACACTTACAAGAGGGCACCTGAACCAATCTATGATGCTTTCCCATTTCAGCTGAGTCCCAGAGGTGGGGTGGAATTAAGAGTGCCAAATAAGGAAAATAAGCAGTGCTTAGAAGATATTAATTTCCAGAATCTTCTAACTAGGTAAAATGGCTAATTTTAAAGACTTCTTAATAAACTGTTAGCTTACTACATAATTTCTTTCACGGAATTTAAAAAATTCCTTTGATGATTGGCCATATCATAACTTACTTTTACTTGCTTTTCCTTCTAGAACTTGGGGGATTTCTTCTCTAAATTCTCAGTGAATTTGCTACTTAACAGTGGAGTTTGGCTTTTCTGGAACCAGCCACTTAACACTGCCTCACCTTGAGGACAAATTTCCAATTCTAGACTGTCCTCAGCTCTCAATCGGATTGTAGAACTCCCACTGATGGCAGCGGGAGCTGTGCCCGTATATCTAGGGAAAATACATTGCCCTCTGTGTCACTGTCAGCCTCCTCTGGCACAGAGCCTGGAAGCCCGAGCATACACGTGAATCTCTAAGGAAACGTTGCTCTCGGCGGTGCCACACTAGCAAGAGTGTGAATGGAAGGAGAGAAAATAGATGGAAAGGAAGGACATGGCATCAGGACTAGCACCTGTGATCCTGCCAACCAGAGCAGTAGGAGGAGTGGTGGAAGAAATTGCAAATATATATATATATATATATATATATATATTTTAAGACTAGACTCTCTATTTCATAAAATCGTCAACTTACAGTCACAGATTGATTTTTAATAATTACCATACTCCCTAACATCTGCAAGTCCTGCTGCCTGGGCAAATGGAGTACAAATGGAGGGCTGAACGGGGGCCCAGCCAGACCACCTCCCACCCCCTTTTGTTCAGAACTACAAGGGGCCTACCAAGTGCATGTCCAGCCTCTGTCTCTTACCTGTCCCGACCCCAGACAGCCACACCTTTAGGAGGACTGACCCAGAGAAGAGGCCTAAATTGGCCGTGGAAGCGGGCTTCAGGCAATTTGGACAGGGAATTTCTGGAAACACTTGCTCTTAAGCAATCACTAAAGTGTACTACCCTTCGATAATGCGGAAATTCATAATAGCTTGGAACGGAAGATGCATGGGTTTTAAGTATGAGAGGGCTGTGCAACTTTTTAAAACTTGCTTTTAGGTCAGTGCTTCTCAAACTTAATGTGCATGAGAACAGGCCAGGTATCTTGTAAAAATGCAGATTCTGAGTCAGTGAGTCTGGGGTGGCGCTCCAGATTCTGCACTTCGAATAAGCTCCCAGGTCACATCTGTCTATAGCCCACACTCTGGGTAGCAAGTCCCATGAGAGTTTTGGTGGTTTCTTTTGTGTATGGATGTGTTTGTGTGTGAACATGCTGCTGCTTTGGGATGGGAAGTTTTAATACTGAGTGTAAAAAGAAAAATCACACAGGAGCAAGAGTTTAAAAGACATAGCTTTTAGATGATCATTATTAAGATTCTTGTCTCCGATGATGTCCCAGACAACAGCCTCTCATCCCTACTTATTCCTCCTCCCAATTAATCAGATATCAGTGATGTCACCGAGTCTTATTTTTGAACCGGGCTCTCAGGTATAACTGTAGCAGCTTTCCAAAACCTTACAAATTTCTAAGATACATATTAGAGCCCATGGAAGACTAAATGTCTCTTGGTGTAGCAAAGAAATTTTGATTAGAATTAAACAGCTGTCATCTCTGAAATTTCCCACTCCAAATCATTTCCTACTCTCAACAAGCTCTTGTATGTTACTTTCTTGGATGGATGCTGTTCTTGGTACACTTCTAACTACTCATGTTAACTGGGACCTGTGGCATGGAACTGAGAGATATTTAAGAACATCTTCACAGCAAAAAAAGCACTTGGCTTAGAGAGATTTTACGCTGGTATCTTCTTTTCTATAATAACTATATTTCCTTGGATTGAGCAAAATTCAATTACATGAAGAAGGACAATGATACCACAGGTTGCACTGCAAAAAGCAGGTTTGAAGCCATCACAAAAGTTGCCATTTTCATTTTACTTAGATGAAGTGGGATCTGAAGTACGTATGTTTTCAAAACCAACATAATGTCAGTAATCAAGTTCCCCAGACTGGGAAGACATGGCAATTTAACAAGTTCACATTAACAAAGATTACATAATGGAAAATTGACTAATGTTTTAGGGGGTAGATATATTTCTAGATTGTGTTCGTCTACATTTTTAAAATAAAATGTGAAATATTCTGCTGGGTAGTGGACTAAATCCTCCCCCTGAGAATTTATAGATTATTAACTGAAATGGCAGTTTTCTTGTTAGCCAGGATCAAAGAGATTTGGGAATGTCTAAAAACATGTGAAAGTTGATTACACATTTTATTACTGGGACCACATTGACTGGCCACCCATATGATGGAGCAATTGTGACTGTGGATTAGTTCCAACTAGCCTCGGGGAAAGAGCACACTGAGTTGAGACCTTTAGAAAGCATTTATTTGCCTGCCTCATTTAATCAAGTGACTTTTATAATTTTCCAGCTTTTACCCTTATTTATTCCACATAATAAGAAAGAAAAAATATCTTATTTCTGGCCTTTAAACAAAAGATATCCACCCTTTAAGATTCATTTCAAGACACAAATACCTATCTTTTTCAAGAAGTGTATCTGCTTTGTTTTTCAATGAGACAAAGCCATTCTTAAACAGAGGAATTCTACTTGATCTTAAAATACCCATTTTTGTCTTCAGAGTCATACCTCTTAAAATCCTACCCATGTTTTGAAGATCAGTAATATCCCTTCTCTTCCAGATCTGTATTCCTCCAGTCAGAATTAGTCTCTCACTCTTTTGTATTCTGAAAGTAGAATTTATGCACAGGTAATATTAAATCCTTCATATAATCCTTGTGGAGTGCAACTAGATATGTTTGGTACTAGAAGGTGAGCTCCTGGGGAACAAAAGTCATTATATATTACTTATTTCTTATTTAAAATATTTAATTTATTTAAATTTTAAAACATTTATTTAAATGTATTTTTACTGTTATTTTTTTCCAAAAGAGCATAATCCAGTGCTTTCTCATAATAAACGTATAGTGTATAATGCTTGAATTAAACCTTTCTAATTGTCAATGGCTATGGATAAGTGCACTGTGAATGAATTTATTAAGATCACCCAATCATCATATTGACTTTCTAAGAAACAACCTAGTAAATGATTACTATAAAGTAATAGAGCCCTGGCAATATTTCAAAATTTAATATTTAAATACAATTTGGATAAGAGAAAATCACAGTTTAAAATATGCTTTGTGTCTAATGAATCTCTTTAATATGATGTTTCAATCATTTTAATGGTGTTTTTCTTATTTTCAAAAGTTCATGGAACAATTACCTCTCTTGTTTTGAAAATAAATAGAATCATCTATACTCAATGTATAGCTCATAGGATAGCCGATACGTCAAGATACCTCCATGTGCATTCCAAATAGTATTTGTAGTTTGCAAAATAGTGTACTACTCTAGTGAACACATAAATAAAAACACACCCAATGATAATTTCTGTATGCTTTTTACTACTGTAGGAAACCAAATAGGACAGGCCAATAGAAAATCAGGGCCAATTTTAATGCCTAACCCCAGCTCATTTTTAACTTCCATTTATTGCAATAAAATAATAGGTTTATATACTTTCTTTTCTGCTTTCCTTTTTCTTTTAATGGGTGACCTTGGCAACTCTTCCATTTTCCCTATTTTTAGAAAATTGTTAACAAGTCCACCGGCATCAAAGGAAATACATTTTCTGGAGTATTAGAACTCAAGAAATAGTATAATGACAATCTACTCCTCCAATTCAGAGAACTCCTTGGCAATGGCATGAAGAACCTTTCAGATGAAAAAAATATATAAATTAATCATTTAAATTCAGGCACTGAAATGAGAAAAACTTGGGTTTACCAACCCATTCTCTCACTTACTAGCTGAATGACCTTGAGAAAGGTACTTCGTGTCCTCTAGGTTCAGTTCCCTAATCTGAAACAATGGAGGTGATAACAAGGCCTATGTAGGTTGGTTGAAGGATTCCTTTTTATCATTGATTTTTTTTTTTAAAAGATTTTATTTATTTATTTGACAGAGAGAAATCACAAGTACACTGAGAGGCAGGCAGAGAGAGAGAGAGAAGGAAGCAGGCTCCCTGCTGAGCAGAGAGCCCGATGCGGGACTCGATCCCAGGACCCTGAGATCATGACCTGAGCCGAAGGCAGCGGCTTAACCCACTGAGCCACCCAGGCGCCCATATCATTGATTTTTTTTTTTAAGATTTTATTTATTTATTTATTTGACAGACAGAGATCACATGTAGGCAGAGAGGCAGGCAGAGAGAGAGGAGGAAGCAGGCTCCCTGCAGAGCAGAGAACCCGATGTGGGGCTCAATTCCAGCACCTTGGGATCATGACCTGAGCCGAAGGCAGAGGCTTAACCCGCTGAGCCACCCAGGCACCTGGTTGGTTGGAGGATTCTAATGCATGTAAAGCACTTAACCATCCTGCCTAGTGGAGAGCCCATCCTGAAATTGAGGCGACATGGTGTGCTGGGAAGATCTTGTCCCTGACAGTCAGACCTGGCCATCCATCAGCCAGTCAGGCACAAGAATGCCTAAGCCTGTTTGTCTCTTCACTGTTTCTGTTTTTGTTTACTCCCCAGCAAAAGGGGACACCACACTGTAGCAATTAGAAGAGAAAGTGAGAGCATTCAAAGTCAGAGAAAGAAAATCAAAGCAAAGGCTTAGTCACTAAATCTTCCAGAAGGAAGGAGAAAGAGGAGCTAAAGCTTGATGGATTACATTCTGATGCAGTTTCTTAAAAGGAATTTTTTGTGGTAAGGGACAATGGAAAGATACCAAGTTACAATACAAACCCAAGGGCAAGCCTCATGGAAATCAAAGAAAGTGACACTACAGGCACATTGTAGAATAAGGGAATATTTGAAAAGAGAGGGCTATGTATTTACCATTTTGCTTGATCTACATATCAAAAGCATCTTCCAACTGTATATAGAAGATCCTTGCAGGAAAATGTTTCATACGAAAAATAAAAAAATAAATAAAAGAAAGTAAAAAAGAAAGAAGAAAGTGCTGGAGGCCATGTCATTTTTTTCATCCTATTCTCTTTCACAGATCTCAGGCCAGGTGCGACTAGCTCATGCAAACGAATACCTTCCCTATCACCACAAAAGCAAAAGAAGATACTGGGAAATACAGCATCCACTATACTTAGAATGAGATAACTTAACTGAGAAATGGAAACGACAGGAAAATGAAGTGGCCTCAGCATGAAAAAGCACAGCTTTTTTTTTCCCCCATCTAATAACCTATTATGTAATAAATAAAAAGCACAGCTTTCCCCCCCCCCCCCCCCATCTAATAACCTATTATGTAATAAATAAAAGCCCACTGTGCTTGTTAGGAAAAAAGAAACTTTTGCTCAGGTCACTATAGAAATATTTATATTTGATAATACATTTTCTTAAGTATTTTGAATCAGTAATATTGAAATACTGAAATTCAAATCTCCAATGAGTTGAAATCAAATGATTAGCTATTTGAAAACCCATTATTCTACTGATGTGTTAGGTCTCATCTCTATAGCAGAGCACTTTACGGTAGAAATTTTTCCTTAGCAAAGAGATGTCAATTTTTTTTTTTACTACAAACCAGTTAATGGGAATTTAAGTTTGTTTTCTGTTATGTTTTTGTTTAGCAGGAAAAAAAAATCTAAAAATTTTTAAAAATTAAAAAAATGATAATAAAATAGTCTAGTTCTAGAAAAAAGAAGTCATTTCCCTCAAAATGAAAGTCTTAAATATGTCATAATACTCATTAGTCAAATTTGTGATTTATTTTGATTCAAAATTCATATCAGGGTTTTAACAAGGAAATTTCATTAATGTTACCAGCAGGTTTCCAGAAAAGTATAGAGAAGATGCAGATTCCAACCCTGACTCTATTGTGTTCTAGTTGGAATATGGGCAACTTTCTTGCCCATCCTGAGTGTCATACAAAATTCTGATAAAACTCCCTATTGTTTATGTCACATTGTTATTGTGAGAGTTGAATAAACTAACATATGGAAATAACTCATTACAGTTCCTGAAATATTTGGAAGACAAGAAAATGTTAATATTTCACCATAGGAGCACCACTATCTAGACAACTGTTCAAGCTAACCTCCTTCTCCCACATATTGTATTAATTGTTAGTTATCAAGTCCTTCATTTATACCTCCTTTCTCTCTAATTGCATCTTTTTAGTCTTCGTTTATACCTCCTAAGGAAATACCCTCATTGCCTTATACCTTGACTAATAGGACGACCATGTAATTAACCCTTACTTACAGACTCAACTACTGCTAACCCATTCTTTATGCAGAATTCTTTCTAGTAGAATAAATATAATTATATTATTTTCTGCTTAAAACTCTTCATGATTTCCTGATGCCGATAAAACAGAATTTAATTTCCCTAGAGATAAAGAGATAAAGAGAAAAAGGCATTTACCATTAGGTAGTTCAACATCATCTTCTACTTATCATATACACTATGTAATAAATGCACTATACTATCCTTTCCCATGGATTTCTATCTTTGCACTTACTGTTCCTTTTGCCTATGATGTATTTCCCACCCTCTGACAGTGGACAACTATTTGTCTTTAAGACACAGCTGAAATGTCATCTCCCACATGTCACCTTCTTAGAGCTTACAGGAAGAATTTATCATTTCTGTAGGACTTATATCTATTATACCACACCATGTTTTATTAATTGCTTGTTTACATGTCTCTCTCTACACAATACTATGAGCTCCACTGCTCGGCATAGAGCCAAGAATATGGTAGGTAGTGTTTGAAAAATATTTGCTGAATTAGTGATTGGGAAAAACAATAAAAAATCAATGATGTTACCATAGGTCTGCTCATGAATTAATGTCCCGAATTGGCAAGTACCTTCCTATTTTTACTGTATATTCGTAACCTCTTTCCATACAGGGGACCAAAAGAAATGGAGTTGAGATCATTTTTTAGGGAAATCTAAAACAAAACAAATAGGACAAAAAAATCTTTTGAATTAATTATATTGCTATTACAAACAAATATATCTTTGGCCTAAATTATCTCACATTGAAAAGTTCCAATTTATTCTGCTTATTTAGACACAGCAGGAACTCAGAGGTATTTTTATTATTCTTAGAAAACACAAATTTGAGATAGTCTATTTTTCTTTTTTTTTTTTTAGAACTCAATGTATAATCTCATTTTAATGAAAATATTAACATGTCCCTTGAAATATATTTGGGCAATATACACTGAAATTTGGACCCTGATCATCACTGGCATGGTTTCCATTTCAAAATTATTTATTTCTATAGTGTTTTAATATTTTGCACTCATCTCATTTTCTTTTTATTTCAATTACTGATTTTTAATATTTAAATTTTTGCCTCTTTTTAATTTTTTTATTTATTAATTATTTTTTTAACATATATTCTTTGCGCCAGGGGTATTAGTCTGTGAATCATCCGGCTTACACACTTCACAGCACTCACCATAGCACATACCCTCCCCAATGTGCATAACCCCACTGAGATAGTCTGTTCTTTCCCTTTGCGGGCAACCACAAAGGAAATAAGACATGCATGCAACAGCAAACTGGTGTTTACATAGGACTTTATCAGTGAGTCTCAAAAAGTTCTCATTCAGCACACTTTGCACCTTGGTTCCTCTTTCTACAAAAAATACCTGTGTCCTGAAGTCCGTGGATCTGAAGAGTGACCTTGAATTTCTCCATCCACCCAGTTTACAAATTAGTGAGGGGTGGCCAGTGTGTGATCACATGCACAGCCGCTGGGTATTTGAGGGATGAGCACTGGCAATGCCTTGAGGTTTTGAGTGCTGAAGTGCTAAAGGATGGTGATCGGCAGTGTGGAGTTTTACAGCCGGTCACCGCAACAGCTCAGCCCCCATGGAGGCTGTTTTCCCAGAGAATGGTCAGCCATGCTGCGGCATGGATAGAATGTGGAGTTCCAAGGACCAGTGGCCACCATCCATTTGGACTGACAACCTAGGCTTCCAACAGCTGGTATGGTTGTGCTGAGGATCGGCTTAGAAGCCATACTTACCAACAACAGAGCCAACAAATGTGCTTGGCAACCTTTTTCTAGGATCCAGGCCCTCTTGGTGACATTAAATTCATGAGTCTTCTAGCATTGACCCTTGGCCAAAGGGAGTTTCTCTACTTCTTAATATTGTATAAATTTGTTCAGTTGCATGAAGGCTTGAGTTCGTTAAGCCAGAAACTGAATTCTTTCCCAAATTAATATTTCCATGCAATTACCATAAACATAAAAAAAAAAAAAAGAAGAAGTAGCTATATCTTTAGGATACTGTGGATTTTAATGAGAAGATTCAATGGCTTTTTATTTTTTTTTTTTTTGATCAAGAAAATAAGAGAGAAAAGTAAAACATCTTGGAGCCCGGCTTCAGTAATTAACTTCATTTAGTGCCTAGCATAGTGCTGACAGTGAATAAATGTTCCTTGCTGGTGATGAAATACTAAACATAAGAACCTGTGTTTCCGGTTCTGCACTGGCTTAAAGCTGCTATTATTCAGCATTTATTAGGTATCCACAGAGTATGAGGCATAAACATGACAAGTGGAAAACACACAGTCCCTAACCTCTAAATTACAAAAGACAGATGCACAGGAAAGTAGGTGGACCTCCAAATTGTTTCCAAATGCCTGTTTGTAGGAGGATTTAGAGAGCAGGAAAACTGAAGGGCAGCAGGGTGCGGTGGATTGGACGCAGTGTTAGGAAATGGAACGAGTAAGAGGAGTTAGTGTTTTCATAAAAGGATCAGGGTAGGAAATCAGGCCAATTTCCAGAAGTGTAAGAGTGAACAGGGGAGATGCACTGATGATACTGAAGAACCCAAGGGAACAATGAGGGAAGAGTTTTTTCTATTGTCTCTCCATGTTCCTTTTGCTGGTAGGGACTCTTCCTCTAGCTTCCCTGATTGGCAGGAAGGGAAGAAGCATAATTATTATTTTTTTTTAAAGATTTTATTTATTTATTTGGCAGACGGAGATCACAAGTAGGCAGAGAAGCAGGCAGAGAGAGGAGGAAGCAGGCTCCCTGCTGAGCAGAGAGCCCGATGTGGGGCTCGATCCCAGGACCCTGGGATTCATGACCTGAGCCGAAGGCAGAGGCTTTAACCCACTGAGCCACCCAGGCGCCCCGAAGCATAATTATTTTTGAAGTAAGACATTCCCATGCTAAATGAATGGGTTTGTCATTTACTGGCCTCAGTTCCCTCATCTTTAAAATGGAACAATAACACTTCAAAGACTTGACCTAAGAAGATGAAGCACATACATGGCCCACACGGGTGCCTTGTGCACCCTTCAGGAAGCAAATCCAGAGCCCCTGGAAACTTATGATCGTGTTCTCATCGGTGACATCCCAGTTTCCTGCTTTGTTTGCTTTCTCCTTCCTCTCTTTGTCAAAAGGAGGAAGATATCTTCTACGAGGACAAAATCAAGTTTAAGCAAGCAGTATTGGTTCGTAAATATGTAGACGGGATTTATGTTAATGATAGGCTCGTTTCTAACTGAATTCAGAGCCAGTGAGATTTTTAACCTAGTTAGTAATTTCTCCTTGCCCATCAGATGGAAACAAAACAAAAAAAAAACAAAACACACTACCAGTGGGAGCCTTGTAAAATGGCTCCTGGGGCCCTCAAGGGCATTTCTCTCAGTCTTTTCATCAACAGAGCTGGTCTATTTCATACGTCTTATTTATAAGGAGGCTTTCAGGCAATTTCACACTGCTTTTCTCTGATGCAGCCCCCAAAACATGTAAACCCAAGGGATTAGTAGCGACTTAAAGGGAAAATAGTGTAAAGTTACACCATGAACTGAGGCAGTGTGGCTGCCTTGATGCACTATTCCCTTGGGCTCCTACAGTGAATGAAACTTATCTAAGTGGCCCAGTCCATTCCCACACTGCCAGACCCAGAGCCCTTTGTCACAACATGTGTGAGAATTGCTCAATCTCAGGGGGGCAGCCGAGTCAGTAATGACCTGTATTGTAGAAACACACAGGAGTTCACTATCTAGGAATGAAAACTTAAATCTCCTTTTATATTTCTTTGTTGACAGTTGCAAGCAGGGCTGTGTAGTAAACAAAATGTTTATTCTGGCAGTGTTGCTTTCATAGGCGGTTCAGATACATTTATTGAATAGGGCAGCAGCCTGAAATGGAAATGAAATGGGAGTATCATCGGAGGACCATGGAGAAGTCCTGAAAAAGGCAGACTATTCCCCAAATGCAACCATCGTGAGGCTGGCATACTTATATTGATGATCTCATCCAACCAATAATTAATAAGCGTGAATTAGGCTAATGAAATCAGATAGGGTAATGAAAGGCAGCCTCCTGCTTGTTAGCATTGCTATTTTCTTCATTATTTAATCTCTGACAGAAACTGAATTTGCTGCTCGAGGTTTAATTGGGCCTATTTGACTTCGAAACAATTTTTTAACGTGTTCCAAAGAGCATTTACGAAGGTGTAATTGTGAAAATATTAAGAATCTATAGGATAACATGCAACATCGGGAACATAGATCAAATCAGAACAACTGTAGGCATTTCCTGATCCTTTGATAAGACTAAATTGCAAGTAAAGGAAGTGAAGCGGGTTTTGTTTTTTTTTTTTCCTAAGGCTGGGATTTTTAAAAGGCAGAGATCCTCCATCCCCAAACGACAGCTTCTTTAATTTTGCACACGCACAGTTTAGTAAATAATTAAACTGTAACATCTCTCTCTCTCTCTCTCTCTCTGAGGGTAAGCACTATGGTATGATTTGGAAAAGTAATGGGAATCAAAACTGAGTCCTTTGGTCTATAGAATGGAATGGTGAAGACTTGACCTGGAAATGGAACGGGAGACCACCTTCTCTGATGAGAATGTATGAATGCCCACTGTATCTTAAATCTGCAAGAAAAGGGTGTCTGATGTGATTTGGTTCTGATTTGAGGCTTCTCTTCCAAAGAAAGCTTGAGAATCTGCAAAAGGAATCAAGGGCGTTCTTCTTCTCATTAGCCACATGTGGATAAGGGGAGCCCCATGCTAAATGGAACTGTCAGAAGACCATTCCTGTGACTTCACTTTTTCTCATGTCTTCCGTTTGAGCACAAGTGCCAAAAAGGAGACAGGAAGTTAGCGTTTGTGAGTAAGGGGTTAAACCCGGCAGGATGTTGGATAAAATTACAGTATATTTCCTATTTGATAATATTGGATCTATTTTGAGATTACTTATCAGTTGGTTATTGTGCTAATAATTGCCATTAAAATTAATACTACATTTTGGGAATTAGGCAAAGAGCTAACAAGTTTGCTTTTACACAGAGCTTTCCAAAAGCAATCTGGGTAACTTGTTTCTGGAATGCAGCTGTGTAAGTTTTCATTAACATCTTGCAGGTGGAGCCTAATTTTAGTTCAGCCTTGAGAAGGGGGAATTGTTTTCCTCATGATAGGCACAGCACCACAACAGCAGCAAAGCAGGTGGGGCTTCACCAAGCACTTGTTTACTTTCCTGTTTTTAAAAAACCGATGATTCATGTGGTTAATCATACAGTTTCTATTTGATTTTAACATGTCTTTAACAGAAGATCTGGAGTACGTTTGACCTACAGTTACTCAAATGTGAAACAAAAGCAATGAAATGGAAAATGATAAGAAAATGAGCATTGAATCCTAAATATAGTGGAGGAGAAGCCAGTGAATGAAGTGAAGTAAAATTTAGAAATACATCTGTTTGGCTACAAAAGCATCTCAAAAAGCAACCTTCCAGATTCTAGTTTGGCAATCTGAAGTTGGCTCAGTTAGGAAGTTCAGTGTTTTTTCTTTCTGCCATTACAAGGAGGAAACTATTAGAGAAAGGAAGCAGTTGCTGGGGAGAGGGGAGACAAGGGGTCAGAAAGAACACTTGAGATGCCAATTGTTTTCTCTTGTAAGTTTCTCCCCACAACCCCTTCCTTTGCATCTCTGGGAATGGCTGGTAATCAGCTTAAATTTTAGGTCCAAGGAAAAAATATTTTAAGGATTCAGAGAGTGATTAATGACAGTAATTTCTCTTTTAATTTAAGAAATATCTTAAGCTCATGTTAGACTTCCAGGGCACAGACCCCCATATCTCCGCTTGGCTTAATGTGTTTGAGCACAGTGGACCTACTGTGTGGGACTCTTTGGATGGGACTACGGTGTGATATGGCCACAATACTGTTGCACATCTCCTGGTCTTCTGGCTTAAACAAGCACCTTTGAATTCTTCTGCCCTGTGGGGTGTGCGTGAAAATTCCATTACCTCCCAGAAAGGGGGCAGCTCTGTGCATATTTGTTTCGTTCAGTTCAGTCTCTTGGAATGGATGGAATTTGTGATTATGCTGTATAGGACTCTACTGTTCTAAACCTTAAAATAAAACTGCTTTTTCCTTTTTTCCTTGAAAGCCCTCTTCTGAACCTTGCAGGTCACCATTCAAGGGCTTCGCCTTTATAAAGGTTCTTAACCTGGGATACAGGTTTGTCCCTGAATGAGCTTCAGGGTACTCGGGAACAAAGTTTCTTGTGGTTTTATTTCTTTAAAAGATATTTTTGAATGTGTGTTTTCATCTCAGGATTGTCCATAGCTTTTCGTGGATTCCCGAAAAGAACTTATAACCCCCAAAATCTTAAGACCCATTGCCTTACGCAGAATGCTTTCAAGTGAATATAAATATTTATTTAACATAAAGGAAATACAGTAGCTGACTTGGACTAATGATTTTAACTAAAATATAGTGCTTGTCAGCCTTCCTCATGTCACGTATCTCAGTTTGAATTAGACCTAAGCTCACACTAGAAGTCTGCCCAGTTCCCTCCCCTGGGATATCATCATTCTTCCCTTATCTTTAACCTGTAACTATGCTAAATGAGCATCTAAGAGGCTATTAAATTTTTAGATGTGTTTCAACATATATTTGTGAAGCACCTCTTACATCGAAGGTACTTCTAGATTTCAGAACTACCTGGCAGTCTCTCTTTTTAGGGTCCCAGACCTGTGGCAAAAACCATAAACTAGGAAAAGCAACTAAACTGACTGATCTGTTTGTAAAAGGGGAAAACATAATGTGAGGATTTTCAAGACATGCTGTACATCCTTCTTTTCAGACATACATACAAAGGTTAAAAACAAATGACTGTGACCCTTTGACAAGACCCGTCCCACACCCAAACCTGTTTGTTCTGCCACCCCATTCCACCACCCGCAGACTTGGCAGGAGAGGGGGCTGTGTGGGTGACAGAAGGGAGGAAGGGACCTTTACAAGTGGCTCCCATGAGTGGAATGGGAGGAAAGGTCATCAAAAGGCAAGGAGGAACCAGTTTGTTGGAGATTGAGTCTCAGTAACTATTTTTGACTGATCTGATCTCGCAGATTGCCTAAAATTCCATCGGATGGTGATTTTGCAACTGTCTTGAGGGTAGTGCTACTGGAGATTTCACACACACAGAGGCCCTTCCATTTTCTTGACCAGGCCCTGTCTCTGGATGAGATCTAGCTCTCCTGGACACCTGAAACTCAGGCTTTGTTGCTGTTTCTTCCCTTCCCCAACATCTGAGGCTCTTCTCACTCTGTCCCTAACTTTTCTTTGACTCCAACGTATCCGCGGGAGTAGGAAGACAAAGAAAACGGGAAAGAAGTTGACAGGAAGCAGGAATGGAGTACTGCCAATTCTCTCTTGTGATGACCCAGACTGCCAAGAGCAGATTCTGTAGGTTTGAACTTCTCACTATCCAGTTTGCTTTTAGCTTCATTCAGAATGTGAAATTCAGTGCCCAACTTCTATTCATCATGAAATCCGGGGCGATGTTGGAGAGGGTGGAATGGAGTTGCAGTCCTATTTCTGAAAACTATAAAAGTTGTTTTGGCTATCTATACAGAGGGCTCGGTTTTTGAACATTCCTAGTTAAAAATCATAGAATTGGCAAGCTGCCTTCCTCATTTCTAGGTTTTTCATTTCTTTGTAAATTTTTCCTACACTTCTCTCTAGGCAAACCTACACTTTTCCTGCTGAGATTCCTTAAGTCATAGAGTAAAATGTCACCTCCAGGAAACATGTGATTCATTTCACTCTTGCTGGTAGGTACATTCAGGATTCGACTTCAAGAGGGTTATTTCCCGTTTTTAATCTAAACCTTATTGTGCTGCCTGCGGTGGAAGCCTCAACCACAGCTGCTGAAATAAAGTCTTTATACAAACACTTAAAGAAGACCCGCTTGTTCTGGTGCTGCTTCTGAAGAAGTTCCAATCAGCAGCAGGGTCAAATTTATGGGATGCTTATGAGATTTTTGGTTTCTTAAAAGAGCACACATGCCACAGAGAATCTGAATACGTTCTATGAAAATTGTACAGGCCTCTCAACCAGAATAAGGACATGCACAGAAAATTGGAAAGGTCACTGTTTGGCAGGACCACACTCAAATCCTCCTAGACAAATGAGACAAATCCTGTTAAAGACTTCAAGTCAGAGAAAGGGAATCTGCAACTTCAACTGGGGAGCCTTGCCGGCATCTAAGTGTTATCTTTAGTTCTAGGACCCCGTCTTTAGCATTTATTGGTGTCAGCCATGCGTATTAATTTTTTTAGCCTACAAATTGGGTAAGGATAAATAAAACTTTGTCCCAAATCTCTGTAAGTACATGAGAATCTCTACTTTGTAGAAAAGGAATAATAATTTAGAAACAGAGTCTATTTTGATAGCTCATACCAGTATGTTTAGGTATTGTCTACTCTCCATTTTCTTTTTTAGATTTTTGATAATCCGGAGTTATGAGGTTGAGACAAAATGGCTTTCATATGTATATAAACATATATACCCATTTATAGTGTCATCGAATTTGTTGATACATTTTAAAAGTGTTTTTACCCACCCTACAGCCAAGGGAGCCGATGCTCAACTAACTCGAATCAGGTGGGATAACACACATGCCAACCCACCTTCACTCAGCAGTGAGCAGTGTTGGATTCATTCCTCTGACGTCAGGCTCTAGTGTGCCTTGCTCCTTTTGGGATTATTGTTAGATAAAAATAAAGATGGGATAGAGTAAAGTGAGACACAGATTGGCTTGTTTAAAGACTCAATTGGGACACCTGGGTGGTTCAGTTGGTTAAGTGTCTGCCTTTGGCTCAGGTCATAATCCTGGGGTCCTGGGATTGAGTCCCGCATCAGGCTCCTTGCTCAGTGGGGAGCCTGGTTCTCTCTCTGCCTGCCACTCCCCCTGCTTGTGCCCTCTCTCCCTCTCTGACAAGTAAATAAATAAAATCTTTTTTAAAAATGAGAATTGCTGGCATTGATAATAATACAAGTGATATTTTAATTATTATAGCACATTATAATTTTTTAAGTTTTTATCTACAAGGTGATTTAATCTTTCTAATACTCTTTTGAGAAATATCGGGCAAGTATTGTCAACTCACTTCATAGAATAGAAAACTTACATCAGGACCTACAGAATGGTAATAGGCATTACTTTTGCCATGATAATATTTTAAAAACTTCAAACTAGTTGTCCATACTTTAAAAATTGGAGATTTCACAAAACAACAACAACAAAACTGGGTAGCTGACTTATCCGGGATAGTTGGAAGCTCTGCTCCCAGTGGTTACCACGTGGCCCACAGCAACTCAGTATAGCACTTCCTGTTGCCTTATTCCCAGTCTCCCTACTCATTAACCATTACTTACTAGGCCTTTTTAGGCATTTCCTTTTTGCACCCATAGTGTAAAAAGACTTTTATAAGTCTGACTCTTCAAGTCCTGACAGAGGTAGGCCTCCAGTACAGGTCTACTGCCACATTTTTTGATCATAAAATCTGCTAGACCATGTGGCTAACACTTTCTTCCCTACTCCAAGAAACTTCTGCTCCACTGAACTTCTTACAGTCACCCAAGAGGACCTGTGCCCCTGGGTCCCCATGTGGTCAATGCTCTTCCTTATATTTTTCACACTGCCGGCTTTCCACTATCTCCTTTTTTTTTTTTTTTTAAAGATTTATTTATTTATTTATTTTTAGCAGAGGGGAGGGGCAGAGAGAGAGAGAATATCTAAAGCAGACTCCCCACTGAGCACAGAGTCCGACTGGGGGCTCGATATCAGAACCCCGACATCATGACCTGAGCTGAAATCTAGAGTTGGATACTTAACCCACTGAGCCACGTAGGCACCCCAGTCATTCTCCCCTCTTTTAACTAAATTTTATTCTAGTGCTCCACTCAGAGGTCTCCTGCTCTCTGCAGCCATCTCAGAGCCCGCCTACAGTGTCCCACCCCTCTTCCTGTCGTTTCTTCATCCTCTCATCTATTCAATAAATGTCAGATGAGTGGATAAAAGCAAGCAAAGAGTAGTATCATGCCAATGCACCAGTCTGCACTTGACTTTCTCTTCTTCCCAGGTCTCTGTTGGGGTGAAAACATTATAGTTTCAACTATGGGTCACTTTGCTTAATAATAAAGACTTTTGGGAAGAATAATATTGAGCCTCATCTATCACAGGCACAATAGTCAAATTTTAGGCAACTTCTCTTTGGGGTAGTCCATCACAAAGCTTGTTGATTCCATATTTTTCATATATTTACTAAGAGTACTGCTAGTTTGAGCAGAGAAACTCATGTTTCCTTACCACTTTACTTTAGTCAACAGGAAAAACATTAATTCAAAGTGTAGAAAAGGCAGTACTCTGCTTTCCCCCAGCAGGAGACAAATTGGTACCTGGCAGGGAAAATTATGTGTCAAAAAATGATGCAGAAAAGATAAGGGCTACCTCAGTTATTGATTCATTACACAAATGTTTGTTAACAGCTATTGCATTTCAACATCAAGGTAGGCCCCTCAGATAAGTAGATATGTAAATAAATAAGAGCCATGGATATTTTGGGTGTATACAGGCATCTGAACAGGGCACTGGGGATTCCAGAGAGAGACAGCAGTCAGCTCTGCTCTATGAAATCAACAAAATCCATAAATAACTTGACACTTGAGCTAGCCTTAACAGATAAAGTATATTTTACATTCACTTTGAATAGGATATATTTTTTAAGATTTTATTTATTTATTTGTCAGAGAAAGAGAGAGAGTACAAGAGGGGGAGCAGCAGGCAGAGAGAAAAGCAGGCTCCCAGCTCAGCAAGGAGTCCTATGCGGGACTCGATCCCAGGACCCTGGGATCATGACCTGAGCCGAGGGCAAATGCTTAACCAACTGAGACATCCCTTGAATAAAATATTAAGAACTGGTTAGCATTACAAAATAACTTAGAATGATGGATTTTTCCTTCCTGAGGGCATACAGCATATGAAAACACTTAAGCACATAGCAGATACTTAAAGATAGTACACAGTAGATGCAAAATAAATGAGCAGTGTACAGTCTCCATATTCTACATGAGTTTTGTCCTGGCTCAATTATTTGCTAACAATGTGACCTTGGACAAGTTGCTTAACTTCTCTGTGTTTCAGTTGCTCCTGCTTTTAAAAGGAGATGATAATATTATCTACTTCATAAATTGCAGCAATAAAAAAGATAATGTACATGAAGTGTTTAGCACAATACCTGGCACATAGTAAAAAAAAAGTTAGCTATTAGAATTATTATAATATAATGCAGTAGAAGCCTATATAATATGTTGCTTTGAAATAGGCAGCATCAAAGAAAAGATCATATATTTCAAAGCACTTATTAATGAAAACTTAGATAATTAAAACAAAAAAGAAATCTAATACCTAATATGCTTTGCATCATTTATGTTTCAGTTTTGCATTTTATTCTCACTCATCTTGGATAATGAAACCAGACCAGGTCTCATAATTGCCCTTCTGCAACTAACTGTTCAGTATTCAGTTTCTTGAATTTTTCAGCGAGGTTCATCTTCCAGCTGTAATGCATTAGCATAATACTACTGTGCTGATGCTTCCAATACTGCATATTACCAAAGAGAAACATTCTCAGCAACAAATTTTTACTTTCGAGCTGATTAAAAATTGTGAATCTTTTTTTGCCACACACCTACACATATATACACATATCTCTTTTAATAATATAATATATAAATTATTGATACTCCCATCAGAATTAGTTTTATTATTAAACATTTGTTTTATTAAGAATATTTTAGGAATATTGAAAATAATATTATATGTGTATGCACACATATACACTGTTCTTCTGGAAGAAAATGGTCTTAAAATGCCTTTTTCTTCCTGACAGTTTTTTGGTTCTTTCTGTGAAATTCATATTAAAATGATGCTTTAGTCTTTTCTAGCTAGAGTAAAATAACATTTTTAAGAGCCTTTCATATCGGAGGACTTGACATTCTCTGGATGACATACCTTCGTTTCATTCTCTGCTTACCTACCAGAAATAATCTTGGACTTTTCTATGTACTAAAAATATATACTACTCCATGAAAGAATTAATGCAATTCTTCAAAATATAGTGTAATAAAAGTACAATTAGGGAAAATTCTATCAAAAGACTGTTATAGAATATCAGGGCTTTATTATTTCCTAATATCCACTCAAACTAGAATAATTAATGTTACCCCAGAGAAGGTCTTTCCTCTTTCAAAGGTATTTTTTCACTTTATAAAATTGGGATCATCCCTTGTTGTGAAGAAAAGGACTCTGTCCTCTATTATCATTTCCGATTCCCCTCTTGGGCCAGCACAGCCATGTTTTGAGATTTGCATGTAAGCAGCTTCAGAATTCCTTCCTGTCTGTGTTCCTCTGTTGTATTCTGGCCTTTCTGCCATGTTCTTGGGAAGCCCCTCACATCACTACACTTTCATATCTCTTCCCTTCTGCCCATGTCCAAGTCCCACTTCCCAGACTGACAAATTGTTCATCATCTATTATAGGGAAATTTAGCACGCCTGTTAGCTAATGTTGCCCATCAGGCTATGTCCAAACGTACCTTGACTTTCTCAACTTGAATATCTCATACAGATTTCTCTAGTTGTTTTTTTCCCCCCCTTAACAAAAGAACCATTTATGTGTGATATTAATGTTTCTCCTCCCAAGAAGGCAAAAAATAGGGGTCTTTTCTTTTATATAAAACAAGATTGTAGAGCTTTTTTCCCTCTCCACTATGTCAATTTTTTTCCAACAAATATTTAAAAGTGTGTTCGACATATAAAACTTGGTACAGAACAATTCAGTCTTTACTTTCAAGAGCTCACTTTCAGGAAACAAACCCCAAGAAGGTGAAGCAGATAGCTACATAAATACATTATGGTGTGCTCAAGAAAGAAAGGATTTCAAATGTGTTCATAGAACCTCTACCAATTATTTCTGAGGTATCATGGAGAATAGGGAAGAATCAAGAAAACCGAAGATGAGTCTATACTAATCTGATTTTATTAGAAAGGAAAGATTGATTCTGTAAACTGCAAACCAGTGACTTCAACATCACTCTCTAGCAAAATTTGGACAAAATTATTAAAGTAAAAGTGAGCATTTTGAGACAATGTCAGTGACTTTTAAGAATCAATATGGGTTCGGTGTACCTGATTGGTTCAGTCAGTTGGACATCTGCCTACCACTAAAGTCATGATCTCAGGGTCCTGGGATCAAGTCTGTTTTTTCTTCTCCCTCTACCTGCCACTCCTCCTGCTTGTGCTCTCTCTATCTCTGTCAAACAAATAAAAACCTTAAAAAAATAAAATCTTTAAAAAAAAAAAAAAAGAATCAATATGGGTTCATTAAGAACAAAATAGCACCGGGTAAAATATATCACTTTTACTTTTAAGAAAAAAAAAGTATAACTGAATTTTGGCAAGTCTTTTAATCAAAACTTTCATGCATTCTTAGAAGATAAGTTAGATTAGTTTGTAGTATAGTTAGAAAGTTTCCAAGAATGACAGAATTACCTCTTTAAGAGTGATGAAGAATGAAATTTGGAGTCACAGAACCTCGGCAGTTCAAAGTAAAGCCCTGCAATTTACCAGATATGTCAATTTGTGCAAGTTGCATTAACTTTCTGAGCCTGAATCTTCTCAACTGTAGTGAGAGATTAAAGCTATCTACATCCTAAAGATGCTGTGCTTTTTAAATGATATAATGTACATGAAGTGCTTTTTACCTTTCTTTACACAAGTGCTCAATAAAAATGATAGGTGTTAACATTTTATTCTCATGAGCTAAGGGTGATTGAGTGTTGTCAATCTGAAGAGAGATCTCTGAGAATTGTACTATCATTTTTTTTTTTTTTTGCTAGTGATTTCAAAAAAAACCACGGAAGGCATAATAATTACATTGGCAGTGTCATTGTTTTGCTGGGAGCTTTCTCAGGAAAGTGACCATGTCTCCTTCCTTTGGTATCATCACTGCCTGACACTGACATAGTGCCTGACCCATAGGAGCCACGCAGATGTCTTTCCAAAAATGACACAACACAAAATATAGTAACTAAGACATCAGGTAGCAAAATCGGGATTCAAAAATGCCTCAAGGAATGAGAACAATGGCTGGTACCAAATGTGAGCTCTAGTATGGATGGATATAAAGTCTTCTATTTCCATCCAAAGTTCAACGACAGTAAGAACACGTCCCGAGAGGCTGGAATGGAAAGAATTCGGAATGAAAATATTTAAACTTTTTCATTTTTAAAAAGTTCAAAAACTAAGAGTATGATAATGATGCCAACCCCTTCTCAGAATGCATTTCCTGCCTCCATAAAATTCTGAATTATTAGAAATAGAAGGCAGAACAAGGCAGGCATCAATATCCATGTACTTTGCATAATTAGATGATGTCTCAAGTAATGCATTCGATTCTGATGTCACATTTAGAAGAGACATGGACAAACTGGAATCTGTCCAATATGGTGAGAAACCTTAAAAGCCATCTCATATTAGAATGATTAAAGGAATGTTCGACTGAAAAAAGAGTAGACTTAGGGAAAAATGATAGCCATTTTTCAAATAGTTGAATAACTTTGATGTGGAATAGGGATTAAATTTATCCTCAAAGCTTCGCGAAGCCTCAGAAAAAAATCATACCGAAGAATAGACAATTCAGGAAGATATTGGTCAAAATAAGGAAGATCTCTATCTAAAATCAGAGTGGATCATCTTAGACTTACTAATGTATTCTCGTCAAAGTTATTTAATTTCAATTTACTTAGAGAATGATTTCCATTTGTGTTTATATGCAAACCTTGCGTAAGCCCCGTACAAGAAGGAAACCTTCAAGAGTCTGAGGTTAGTTGATTTATATCATTTACAAAGTCCACATACATAGTTTTAAATGTACCACTAACTATTTACTTAGCAAAAATCTGTTAAATAGGGGCGCCTGGGTGGCTCAGTGGATTAAAGCCTCTGCCTTCGGCTGGGGTCATGATCCCAGAGTCCTGGGATCGAACCCCACATCAGGCTCGCTGCTCAGCAGGGAGCCTGCTTCCCTTCCTCTCTCTCTGCCTGCATCTCTGCCTACTTGTGATCTCTGTCTGTCAAATATATATAAAAAATCTTTTTAAAAAAATCAGTTAAATATCATTATGTACCTATCAGTTTTGTGCTAGCTGGTGGGCAGATTGAAGAAAAGGCAAAGTTACATAAGAAATGTTTGCTTTGGGTAGGATATTGGGCCATACTTTGATATTTGAATTTAGACCAGTTCCCCACACCCCCAAACTAAAAGAAAAAAAGAGTTTTCTTGATTTAAATGTCACTAAGGAATTGAGGAGTCTAAAAAAATTAATAGCCCAGCACTTCCAGAGTACACTGATAAAATGGGTAGAAACTGTAATTCAAAGATATGCCATTTACATCTATTGAGCTCCTTATTTTCTAGACTTTGTTGTGATCATGTTATACTTACAATGATTAATAAAACATATAACGCTGTCAAGTTTCTAAAATCTTATCTAGTCACTTGCAAACCTGAATTCCATTTATACATACACCTAAAGATGTGTAGTCAATCAACTTTATAAAATACCACCAGTAATTAAAAAAGACTTTTTTGAGTACCAGCTATCTATTATTCCTTAAGATGTAAAGGATTCCCTTTTCTTACAAGGTTTACAGAACATTTCTCCTACTATCCTTCTCCCATAAGAAGTTAAAGAATCGTAACTAACAAATGTATTCAACTTGCTATCAGAAAGTTTAAGAGCAGAAAGTACAACATATGCGGTCATGTTCATTTTAATTGTTTGGGGAACTCTAATTTTTTTTGCCTTTTGTTTTGCATGTGCTTGCTTTTAAAAAAAAAAAAAAGGTTAAAATATAGTAATTCTCTATGCTTATAAAAGCTGTATTTTTAGGGAATGAACATCAAAAAGAATCTATTTTTGCTAAATGGTTAATTAGAAGAGGATGGTTTCTAAAAAGGAAACAAACAGAAAGCGGTAGAACTGCCTAGTCCTGCTCAGTGCAGCCCAATCCTGATTCAGCAAATAGGTATTTGCCAGTAGCAATGTGCATTGTGTACTACAATGACAGTGCTGCTTAACTCGATACTGTTCCCACACCTCTGTTAGTCGGACCCAGTGCGTGGGTAACTCATGAAGTCACCGAAGACCTGAGCGAGAAATTTTGAAAGCATGGAGGTTATGAGGGTTTAGAGACAGGTGGAACTGGCTACATGATCACGCCCACCTCTTAAACTGCACTTGGCAACGAAATTCATGCCAATATGACACCTGTCTGCGTAGGAAATTCATGACAAGACAGAAGGGCAGGCTTCGGATCACAATAATAGTGACTGTGATCTCCCCAGAAGCCTCTCCGGGAGAAACTCAATGCTCCTTTCTCACCTGTATGCCAACTGGAATTGAAGGGAGCTTGCTAACTGATGTTCTATGTGGACCCAGAAGTACTACTGATAAGGTAAGGGCAATTATATCTCCTGGTTTGATCACTAGAGATTGATTATAAAGGATTTCCCTGCTTGATCTTTCCTTTCAAATGTAGATTACTAGGGCAATCTTCTTGGCAGTGTATTTCAGTGTCTTGAACTTGAGGGACAGAACTGTTTGGTGCCTGCTCTAAAAAGAGACATCCAGCCCCTGCAAATAGTTATCTGTGCGGTTTCTGGCTAATGGGATACAGAGGAATGAGGACGATGGTGAGCCGTAGTTGAGTGCTAAGGAGTGATTTCAGAGGAACGTGTCAAAGCAGCTCATCTCCTGGGCCCTACATGATAGTGTTTTTTAGTAGCCACCTGTATTCAGAGATTTACATTTATGAAGAGAGACTCATAATGATATCTTAATTGCTCTAAGGATGTCTTTTCAAAGCAATTGTCACAGAAACAGTTCCTTCTGAGGAACTGAGAAACCGAAAGGTGATGACTTTATTATGGAAGAGCTGAGCAAAGCCCATGTCCTAGAAGGTAACGTTTATGGATCTCTTTGGCAAATAATAGTCTTTGTTGCAATACTGCTGTGTTTGATGAGGATTCAAAAAGTCTTAATCAAATCTAGCAGTCATTCCTGCTTCTTTCTCTCCTAATCTTCCTGATCCTGAATTATGAGATCCTTATCTATGAAAATAAAACACCATTTGTTAAAGCCTTTTCAAAATTAAGACAAAAGCCATCAAAACTAATTGTTTGCTACTATCAAACAAACAGATTTTTTAAGTTTGATGAATTGTTTGTACGCACTAATCAAGTGGGTGGAGTCATAAAAGAGGGAGGGAACCGACTGAAACAATATATGTAATTTGTTTGCATTATTATTTGAGATAATTACAAAGCAGGCGTTCAAAAGCTGTTCTTTATCTTTATACCAGAAGGGAGAAAAATAGGGAGGAGAGGAAAAGCACAAGAACACCCAGCCATTGTCAGCTGCAGTCTAAAATATTGCCGGATTCACAGTTGTCGAACATTAGCATTACTGAGAATGCCAGGGACAGAAGTGTCACGTTGAATGTAGAGTGATGACTTCATAGGAAGGCAAAGCTGAGGATCTGACCAGTTTGCAGTCACAGAGTAATCAGCTTTAATTAATTTGAGTGCCAGCTCTGTGTATAATTACACAGCATGAGAGTTTGCATGCAAATGCGGAAATGCTGATTGTTCAAATACTTGCACTTGCTCATTAATACATTGGGACTAAGCAGGGCTGGCAAGCAGACAGGGTACGGCACACACGGTGCCTGCAGGCTAATTTGTATTATACTGTAGTTAGCAAACAGATTTCAGATGTTTCCCCTTTCTTTAAATAATAAGCACAAAAATATGTGTGTCATTTTCATCTGTGACATACCTTGTTTTCTTCTTGATTAAAATAAAATGTTTTGGGTTTTAAAAAAACCTGTTGAGGGTACACTAAACATTGCTGAAAGGCCTATTTATAACTATTTGATGGCAGTAACATTTATACTGGTTATAGGCTATTTCTATTTGACATTTATGTAATTATCCAAAGAGGTCATTTTTCATAATTGGCGAAACTATCTTCAAAAAAGGTACATTGGTAATTAAATCCCGGGAGGAATAAAGCAGTGGTCACAGCTGAATTGTCTGCTTGTCTACCAAATCTAGTATCTTATGGCCAGCTTCAGCTAGGGCCAGAGCCTTTAAGAAAAGGACTGCTTTCTTTAGGAGAGCATCTAACCCTTAAATGTACTAAGGTGGGTTTTTCCAATCTGCCCACTGAATCTCTTAGCAGAGATCAATTTCTACCAATTCCTATCTTCCTTGACAATGCCTCAGGGAAAAATCTTAAGTCACAACCCCAGGAATATGTGATACTTTCTTCAGAAAATAATATAAGAAAATAAGAAATTTGCTTAAGTCCCCCAAACCTAGTACTATATCAAGTGCTACCTATATCAAGTGCTACCTCTTTGGCCACATTTCAATTCTACAAATATTTAGGGAGAACCTCTTTCTGTCAGAGGACGCAAAGTAAGCAAGATAGACATGATCCCTGCCTTTGCCTTCTCTTTTCTCTTGGGAGTTGTACAAAGGAACCTAACTCAGTTTCCCTGGGAAATACATGCTTTTAGCAGTTATTACCTCAGAGAAGCCCACATTACTGAAACTTGAATCTATGGCCTTCCATAAAGAGAGTTCTCATGGCCTTTCTGGGAGACTAACTCCCTCTCTGACTTTTCTTTGACCCTATTGTGTTAGATAAAGGGAGCTGCCTCTGCCCCCAGGGCTGAATGGACACTGTGAGAGACTTGTCAAACACTCCATCAGGCGAGCCCCATAGTCCATCTATAGAAGAATAGATTGAAGAGGAAGGCTGTCAATATCTTTTTCTGAAAGCCTATATCCGTAAGAATAGTCATTTCTCAAGGAGGCAAGTAGGACACATCCTGTGGCTGGATATAGGATGCTTCACACCATTTGATCTGACCAAAAGTAAGCAGCCATCTACATGTCTTCATCTATATGCTGGGGATAGAATGGTCGCTAACATGACCCTTCCTTCCTAAAAAGCCTATTCAAATATCCCATGGCTAAAGATTTCCTACAGATATGAGATATGCATGTGTATAAAGAAAAAAGGGGGGGGGGTACCTGGGTGGCTCAGTGGGTTAAAGCCTCTGCTTTTGGCTCAGGTCGTGGTCCCAGGGTCCTAGGATCGAGCCCCACATCGGGCTCTCTGCTCAGCAGAGGGCCTGCTTCCCTTCCTCTCTCTGCCTGCCTCTCTGCCTACTTGTGATCTGTCAAATGAATAAGTAGAATCTTAAAAAAAAAAAAAAGAAAGAAAAGAAAAAAGGGGACAATGAAAACATCCATATACATCACGGAGGCTCTCACTTCACTTTTGGGGCAGTCCTAATCCTTTCACCTACATATAAAAAATACGCAAGGAAGGAAAGAGAAAATCCAGAGTAGTGCAAGAATTCAAAGGTGTCTCCATGATATGTACATGGTAATTTGGAAACAGCAGTTTTCAAAAGGCTAACTATGAATCCCAAGTACCATGAGCTGAAACAACTTTTCCTCGAAGCTCTATGACAATCAGACACCCATAAATCAGAAAGGAAAAACAAAAATAAGCCAAAAATAAATTCCCAAAATATGTCTGCATCTCTGGCTGGGATGAAAATATTTTATACACACACACACACATTTGGGATGTAGATATATTGGTATCTTTACCAAGGAGATCAAAAAAAACCTTAGAGGATGTTGTCTGCAGAAAATGACTTCTAGTGTGGGGTTGTGATGATTTAAGAAAAGACCTCTATTCATAGAGGATAGAAGTGATTCCTTGCAACAATTATGGAGTTAGAAGGAAAGAGAATAAATGTGTAGAGAAGAAGGAAGATGACTTACTATGGAGATGGAAGGTGTTCAGGAAATCTGAGGAAGTTCTAGCTTGGAAGAGTTATGAAAAAAAAAAAAAAAAGCTTGTAACCCAGTGTAGAAGCACAACCAGGATGATTCAGAAGGGTCTGCTGTGAAGATTATTACAGAGTGAGAACCGTAGATGGGCTGGCAACAGCGAATGATTCAGCAAGAGTTAGGTCAACAAGAGCTGTTTCCAGATTCAGGGGTACAGAATATGTCCTTCAAGGGCATGAGAAAAATGAAGGTATAATAATTAGAAATAGAAAATGTGTGGAATCTTTATTCAAAAAGTGAAAGGAAAAAAGTAAAGCAAGAAAAAAAAATTTTTTTTTAGGAAAGTGGAGATTTGACCATGAGAGGAAGAGCTGCTGGAGCAGGAACAATTTGGAGTATAGGAGGAAATATGTCCTTAATGGGGCAGGAACTGGGGAGAGTCCAGCTTATAATGCTAGCTAAAGAAACTTGTTTATTTATTTATTTTTTTTTTTACTCCAAGAAGAAAGAGGAAAAGAATATGGTGACAGAAAAAATCTGGAGTAAGAATGAGGGAAGTTTTGAGACTGTATGCCAGATGCCTCTGATACTAGTGAAGACGTTATTGAGATCGTCTCCTGGGAAGGTGTAGGAAAGGGTGGACATGGCAGGGAGATAACAATGAATTTACTTTCTTACTGGAAAAAAAAAGGGGGGTACTGCAAAATAAATGACCATGAAACTAGGTGAAGAAATGAGGGACAATGGAGAAATGGAAATGGGTTATTATAAAAGGTTCACTTAGACATAGACTCACCCCCAGGTAAAGTGAGTAATAGGACTGGACTTGTAATTACCTAATAGTCTATAAGTTTACGTTCTCCACTATCAGTACACTTAAAGTAGTTGTTTCCAATGTAGCACTCTTGCATTCCACAGTGAGAGAGGAGCTCTGGGGAAGACATGTGCTCATGAAATAGAAGACACTTTCAATGCACAAAGGAGCTTCATCTTTGGGAGAAAACCTACCATCTCTCTGGAGCTTCCCTTTCCCTCTGCTCTCCTGCATCCTTGTTGGTGACAATGTATTTATTTAACAAAGGAGAAAGCTCTGTGGTACTGCCCAAGTCTCCCTTTATCATAATACTTTCTTCCCACAGAACCCAGATTCCTGTTGACTCATACCCCTGGGTTAGGCACCAACAGCAGGGCAGCATCTTCTGAAAAACCAGAGTTTAATACAGTACCCATGGGTCATTTGGCAGAGAGAAGGCCCCAAAAGTCTAACTCTCTGCTTGATATGTATGGAATTACCATTAGCATTTCAGGACAGGTGCATTCTTAGGCTTAACTGGCTCTTCCAGTTTTCCTGCCAGAAGACAGGAGCATAGCACATCAGTCACTGAGTGGTTGCCAACAGACACAGGGCATCCCCTGGGAGTGGCAGGCCTGGGTGTGGTATAACAGGGGCACTGAGCACTCCATGATTCCTGGAGAGATTGGTGGTTGTGGTATGTGCACGTCTGGGCCCCCAAGGAACAGGCCACACTCAGCAGGCAAAAGAACAATACAAATATTGTCTGAGAATGCTTCCAGCTGCCACTTGCTGGGCTTCTCTCAATTTCCTTTTTGTTTGGGCCTCTTCCCCCGCCTTGGACTATCCTCTTGCCAAGCTTTCCCAGATCCCAAATCAAAGGGTCTGACTGACCAGGTAAAAGTTCGTGGGGTATAACAAATAGGGGATGTTGAAGGTTTCTAAACAAATGAATGATACTAAACTCAACCCCAAGAGCCCCTGGGTGGCTCAGTTGGTTAACCCTCTGCCTTTGGTTCAGGTCAGAGTCCTGGGATTGAGTCCCACATTGGGCTCCCAGCTCTGTGGGGAGTCTGCTTCTCCCTCTGACCTTCTCCCTTCTCATGCACTCTCTCAATAAATAAATAAAATCTTAAAAAAAAATAAAATAAAATAAACCCAACCCCCAAGTCAAAGATTTCGTGAGGGTCTACCTTATGTCAGTCACTACAGGGTATGTTAGAGATTTGAAGTAGACACATCAGGCCCTTTACTTATAGAGCTCACTAACAAATGAGTCTATCCTGTTAGATTAGAATACTTAATGATTTAAAGGCACCAACAAGAGAGAGATTTCTTCTGTAGGAAAAGGAAAATATTAGCGAAGCAAATGACTGAAGCAAACGCATTTAGGTAAGATAATATACATTAACATGAAAAAACTCTGTTTTAAAGAGATTTTCTCAGATGCCTGGATGGCTCAATCTGTTTAGCGTCTGTCTTCAGCTCAGGTCATGATCCCAGGGTCCCTTGATCAAGTCCCACATGGGGCTTTTCCCTGCTCAGTGGGGAGCCTGCTTCTCCCTCTACCTGCCACTCCCCTTGCTTGCTCTCTCTCTCTCTCTCTCTGACAAATAAACAAGTAAATAAAATATTTTTTAAAATAGAGATTTTTCTGGCAGCAACATATAAAGTGGTTTAGATGTCGAAGAACCTAAAGAACATTTATGAGGTTATTGGGAAGTCTATAGAATGGCTGGAAAAGAAGATATAAATCACAGCAATATCTCAGAGGCAGTATTGACAGGGTTTTGTAAATTATTGTGGAAATGACCAAGAAAGTGGTCATACTTGACTTTGAGATTTCAAACACTGGTGATGACATTTTTTAAAAATAGGAAACATGAGGAGATAGAAATGTGATAGTTCAGTTTGGATATACTGGATAATTTCAGTTTGGATATACTGAGTTTTTTGAGGTGCCAGGGCCTATCTTCATAGAGAAGTGTACAGGTAGACACCTGTATCCAGCCCTTTGAGAGAATAACAGAACTATGGGGGTCACTCACACTCAAGGCCCAACTAGTAGATGAGATTGTTAGGAAAAGACAGAGAACAGGCAAGACGAGGGTTGAGGAACCAACTCTTAGAACGTGTGAAGAGGAAGGAGACAAAAGCTTCAGTCACACAGTTAGAAAGAAAACTAGGAGAGGTGCCTGGGTGTCTCAGTTGGCTAAGCATCCGACTCTTGGTTTCCTCTCAGGTCATGATCTCAGGGTTGTGAGATCGAGCCCCACATCAGGCTCCAAGCTGAGTATGGAGCCTGCTTAGGATTCTCTCTTTCCCTCTCCCTCTGCCCCTCCCCCAGTGAAAGAAAGAAAGCGAGACAGGGAGAGAGGGAGATGGAGAGGGAGGGAGGGAGAACGGAAGAAAGGGAAGGAGGAAGGGAAGGGAAGGGCCGGGAGGGGAGGGAGAGAAGGGGAGCAAGAAAGAAAACTGGGAATGTCCATACAGAGGAAGGGCGGAGAGTTTCTAAAAGAAAGGACTGTTGAGCTGAAAAGGAGGATACAGAGACAAGGAAGATGAAATATGAAAACACTGGATGTCCCAATGAGTTAGTCATTGAGACCATTAGGAGAGAGATTTCACTGAAATTCTGGGAAGAGAAATCATATTGCTAAGTGATAAATCTTTACCAAATACCTTCAGTGTATTTGAATATTGAAAGTAAAGCAAAGCATTAAGCTTTCTAGGAGTTGGGTCTTAAATGAGAGGAAGAAGAGATAAAAATAAGAAGGACCTCAAAGAGTGAGGCAAGTGACACCAGTTTAACTTGGTTGGCTGCTCCATTTTACCCAACCAGTGCCCTGTTGTAATTCTCGTTTCTCTCAAGCTTTTATTTCCTGTTGTTAGGGGAATGTGGGTGGCAGTTAATGGGGAAAAGTTGATGATGTTCAAAGATGACTAAGGCTGTAAAAGACAATCAGGCTCTTCCTACAATTCATGTTTAGGAATTAAAAGTATCTCCCCCACTCCCACCCCACCCCCCACCTTCCAAAAAGTCATCTCTACTCCACCCACTGTCCTTGGCTTATTTTATCTTTTTTAAAAAAATATTTTATTAATTAATTTATTTGACAGACAGAGAACACAAGTAGGCAGAGAGGCAGGCAGAGAGGGGTGGGGGGGGAAGCAGGTTCCCTGCCCAGCAGAGAGTCCGATGTGGGACTCCATCCCAGGACCCTGAGTTCATGACCTGAGCTGAAGGGAGAGGCTTTCTAACCCACTGAGCCACCCAGGAGCCCCTTATTTTATCTTTTTGAGCACAATTTACACTTATAGATGTGGGTGATTGTCTTCCGGGGCAAGACCATTTGAAAATACCTTGATAAAACAACCAGTTCGTTTAAAGGTGTGTTCTTCAGTTTCTAGTAATTTCTAAAGACTACAGAATTCTTGGAATAGCTTGACTATCTAAGTAGCAAACTCAGTGGTCATTCTCCCTACCTTATTATGCTTCTCTTAAGAAATAAGCTAACCTAGAAAATATTAAGCAAATAACATCTTTCCAAAGCTTTTTGCTTTGTTGTATCCACATGTAGTGCTCAGTACTCAGACCTACCCAAAGCAATCAGATAACAGTGTCATGGAGGTAGAAAATTATTTTTAGAGCACCTGGGTGGCTCAGTTGGCTGAACTACTACCTTTGGCTCAGGTCATGATCTCGGAGTCCAGGAACTGAGTCCCAAATCGGGCTCATGGCTCAGCGGGAAGTCTGTTTCTCCCTCTGACCCTTTCCCCTCTTAAGTTCTCTCTCACTCTCTCTTCCTCTCAAGTAAATAAACAAAATCTTTTTAAAAAAAGAAAAGAAAATTATTTTTACCTGGGAGTAGAAAATTATCTCTTGCCCTATTCAAACACTTTTATTATCAGACACCTACAAATCCTCTCAACTATATATTGATGCCTGTTTAAGTGTACAGCTGAGGTGTAGTATCTAGACTGTTGGGAGGGAATATAATTATGTGGTTACTTATGTAATACTCTCTGTTACCAAAGAGTTATGTATGGGAAAGATGAATTATTTGTGGGCCATATTATCATAGTGTTCCATTGCATATCGTTTGTGTTCTTTCCAAAATACTAGTAGCTATGTGATATGTCTAGGCTTTTTCTATATTTATTTTTAGTTACAGGAAGATCTCTGTCTCACATAGTTCTACAGGATTTTTCTTTGTCTATATATGTATACACACACACATGCGTCATGTCACACACACACAGGCACACACTATCAAGCACTCACTCCAGCACCTTCATAAACTTGTCCTGCGTGGTTGTTGGTTGATCTGTCAAAGAAATTCATTACCAAGAGAATGACTTGCTTTATATGCTTACTAAATTTTTAAAAAATGTTTTTCATTATATTTATGCAAACGTACCTTGGCTAGCTCATAATTTACCAAATGTGAGCATTTGTCAGGGTTATTTCCAATCACTCAGAAAAATGTGCCTTTGTGTATTTTGATTATTTAAAGCAATTGTGTTTCCATTATGCATCTGTGCGGCCAGAAAAGCATGACTGTCTTGACTGAGGAAGTGGGAATGCTCATAATTTTCATACGTGCATCTGCAGAAGTACTTTGGATTGTTTAACCAATGTACAGATAGTGACATGGCATAAATACTTTTGCACACATTTATTTTCCTTGACACTTCAGAAGAAAAGGGTGATGCATAGCAAAATTGCATATGTTGTTGCTTGCATAAAAATATATATAATCAGCTGTAAGCTGGGAATGTTTAATATTTTGTAACATAAAAATTAGGATACACTATATAGAAATCTCTGCCTTGTGATCACATCTTATTTATACATTAGCTAAACATCTGGATTTTTTTTCCTTTTGGGCCTGTGCAAACTTTATACCAAACTCTGAAGTTCTCTGGGATCAAATAGTGTCATTCAAATTTGCTTACCTTGCCTTGAAGCAAATCAGCTTATTTGCTCTTTAGATGAAAAAATAGTAGTATTTTCCAATGAGACAGGAAAGGGAAATAGAACCAATTCAAGGCATTAAGGACCACTATCCTGATTACAGTGTCACCATATGACTGTAGAATCAAGTCTTATGGAGTTTTCTGAGAAACTATGTCTCTTTGAATTTAAAATGCTGTCAATAGTAAGATGCACCAATATTTTATATTATACAAAGAAAATTCAAAACTATGCCAATGAAACTGTGATATATCATTGATTGAATAGCCTTATCCTAATTTCAGAAATGTTAAAACAAGGGGAGAAAATGGATCTCACAATGGATAAAATAGCATATAAGAAATAATTACAGAGTTTTAGATCTTGGATATAGTATATTAACTACATCAGCACAACTGAAAGGCATTTCTTTCTTGGCAAGAGAAGATTTATTATCTCCTTCATTCAGTGGGACTAAAAATATGTACTGCGTATTCCAAACTGTTTCTACCTTTTCTCATTCATAAGAGTTATCAAGAAGATATTCTCCCTTTTGAAAGACTTTGACTTCTTTTTTCTAGCTTTTTAAAGTTCTAACTGACAAATAAAATTGTAAGCTATTAAAGCGGACATTGTGATGATTTGATATATGTATAGTGACAGGATTTCTCCCATTGATTTATTTAACACATCCATCCCTACACATATTTACTTTTTCTTTCCTTTTTTTTTCCTTTCCTTTTCTTCTTCTCCCCCTCTTCTTCCCCTTCCTCCTCCTCCTTCTCTCTCTCTCTCTCTTTTTTCTTCCTTTGGTGAGGACAGAGTTGACTTTGTCTTGAAGGAGGCAAAATAGTATATACAAAGAGAAAAAAAAAACCTTACGATTTAGAATTTAAATTCTGACATGATTCATGTGAGAGTTTAGTCTGTAAGTTAATCTAGTTGAGACTCTGTGTCCCCACTCATTCTATCCCCTCAGGTTTCTGTTTTTCTGCCCATCAAAACTCCCCCGCCAACGCAGTCTGGGACTAATAGGTATTCAAGCTTTTATGACAGGAAACTCGAAAAGAGGTGGGTACTAAATATTCCTTACAGCACAATGATAAAGCAATATAAAAAACAGTCAACCAAAACTTGTAAAAATCTTCAAAAGGTGTTAAAACTATTTTATCCCAAACATGTTTGTTGTAAAATATATAAACAAGTAAATTTTTTGATTTGGCTGTCAAATAATGAACTTTAAGAAAAATAAACTATTTCATTGTCCCTCTCATCACCATCTATATCCAACCTAGAGCCGGGCAAATAGTATTTTCCCAGTAGATGTCTCTAGAGTGATTTAATTAAATGATAAATTTTGACCAAAGAGTCATTTTCCTTATCTCAGTTTTGGAGATAGGCATTATGAGGCAAGAAACAATGATAGGCAAATAATAATACAATAATACTAAACTGCATTGTAATGGATTCCTTATATATTGCCTATCAAGATATGTTCTATCATAGTAAAGACTTTTGCAGCATTATATACAATATTCAGTTCTTTTATCAACCATCCATCTCTTAAATAAACATGTATAAAACACCTAGTGAATAACAGACATTTTGGGTAGAAAGATGAATGGCACTGCCCTCTGAAGCAGTGATTTTTCCATTTTTTGATCTTGGTACCCATTTCCATCCTCAAAAATTATTGAGGATCCCCAAAGCTTTTTTTGTGGATTATAGCTCTTGATATTTTTCCTATTAGACTATTGAAAAATTTTAATATTTATTTCTTCAATTAAAAATAGCAATAATAAACTCATTGCACTTTGGCATAAAAACACATTTTGGGGGCACATGGGTGGCTCAGTCAGTTGAGCATCGAACTCTTGGTTTCTGCTCAGGTCATGATTACCAGTGACTTAAGATCAAGCCCTACCTCAGGCTCACTGCTTAGCGAGGAGTCTGCTTGAGATTCTATTTCTCTCTCTCCCCCTCTGTCCCTCCCTCTGTTTGCATTCTCTCTCTTACTCCCTCTCTAAAATAAATAAATCTTTTTTTAAAAACCCACATTTTTATGAAAACAAACTAAAATTTTGAAAACAAAAATGTAGTCTGAAAATTGGCATCATTTACATTTTTTTTTGCCAAGTCTTTAATATCTATGTTAAAAGAGGACATCCAAATTCTCACGTCTACTTGTATATCTAGTGCAATGTATTGTTTTGTTTGAAGTATATGAAAAAATTCAGCTTTACAGATATTAGTTGAAAGGAGGGAGAATTATTTTAATAACCTTTTCAGATAAATGGGATATTCTTCTTTGGTACTAAACCAGACTTCAACAATAATAGTTCTTTAAAGGTCATTTGCAAGATGGAATCTGAAAGCATATCAAAGAACGTTTTAAAATCTGTTGCATTGAAACATATTGGTTTATCTTACACTTTTTAGAAGTAATCTCTATGACTAACATGGGGCTCAAACTCACAACCCCAAGATCAAGAGTCGCATGCTCTACCAACTGAACCAACGAGGAACCCTGGTTTATCTCACATTTTGAATAGATCTCTTACCCATGCATTACTTGCATGATTTTATAACATGGTGGAAAATACCGTTTACTGAATTATGCAGATTTCCCAAAAGTTGACATATGTCATAAAACTTATTTTTTTTTTTAATCACCACTGTTAATATCACCGCCAAGCTTACCAGAAAAGTACTGGGAAGTTGTCAAGTTCACAGTGGCAGATATAAATTGTTCTTTAGATTATAATTTTGGTATGAATGTTTGAATTTTATCATTGGCAATAAATATCATTGGTTGTTTTCCTTGTTTGCTTTCATTCATCTTTTGAAAAATATCTGTGAAGTACCCAACTCTGAATAACCATGATTTGTCTGTCAGTTGCTTTTTAAAGTAAAAATGGTATTCCATGAAAAGAGAAGCTATTTCAGCTTGCAACCCAAACATTTATCTCACAAGTGCTTGACAATTATCATCCTTCGGTTATAGTGCGAGTGCTTTTTATACACATCCCATTTGGCAGAATATTTTGGCAGAATATTAAAGATGTGTATTCAGGAATTTGGACTTTATCAAATGAATGTTAATTTTCATTGTTTTTAAAAGGGCATTCTTAATTGAGATTGGTATGTTACTTTTTGTTCTTTGTTTGGTATTGTTTTGCTTTTCTGTTATTGCAAGGGTTAGGTGATAAAGCAAGTTTGGTACCACTTGCCTTAATTCAAAATTTTAGCAGTTTTATACACCAATGCTTTTCAGTAGATATGTCCATAAAGTGAAAATGACAAGTAATGTCTTAGTATTATTTTGAAAGTAAATTTGACTTTGCAAATCCCCCTAAAAGGGTCTCGGAGACCTTGAGGAGTCTGCTGATTTCACTTTGAGAACGGTTATGCTAGAGATTGAAAGGTTAAGGGAGCAGATACATAAATGAACATTAATTTTCTGTGACTTGTGATAAGTACAGTGATAAAGGATAAAGCACAGGGTCTTTGAAGAACATTCTCCCCCCCACACACACACACAAAAATGTGTCTGACTGGGATCCTGAAGGACGACTAGGTATCTACCAGGTAAAGGATGGAGTCTGGCTGATTGAATCCTGTACCTCACAACATTATTTCTGTTTTCATTTTACTAATGCTCTTTGTAAAGTCTAAAGAGATCTCAACCATATGGTTCCTATATGGCAACTGGATTCCAAAAAACGTGCATGCCTAGTCAAGTAAGGTCATTAATAAGCTATTACCACTCAAAGCTGAGTTACTATGGGAATTTGAAAGAGAGAACCTGGATAGTTGCATGAGGCTCCGTGTTGTGTTGCACAGACATTTTTATGTGTTAAGCCAGATGTCATCTATTTTATGTGCTTTTGGGCTCTGTGTCCCAACAGAAATAAATTCAAATTGGTCCTCATCAGTGTGACCTGGTTAGGTATCATTAACCATATTACTAACACAAAAAAGAATTTAAAATAACCGACATGGATTGAATTCCTAATATGTGAGTTAGTAGGCTTACAGACATGATCACATTTCATAATCAAACAATTCGATAGGTACTTATAGTAGCCCCATTTTTTTTAAGATTTTATTTATTTATTTGATAGGCAGAGATCACAAGTAGGCAGAGAGGCAGGCAGAGAGAGAGGAGGAAGCAGGCTCCCCGCTGAGCAGAGAGCCCCATGTGGGGCTCGATCCCAGGACCCTGGGATCATGACCTGAGCCGAAGGCAGAGGCTTTAACCCACTGAGCCACCCAGGTGCCCCAGCCCCATTTTTTTTTAAAGATTTTATTTATTTACTTGACAGATAGAGATCACAAGTAGGCAGACAAGCAGGCAGAGAGAGAGTAGGAAGCAGGCTTCCTCCTAATCAGAGAGCCCGATGCGGGGCTCGATCCCAGAACCCCGAGATCGTGACCTGAGCCGAAGGCAGAGGCTTAACCCACTGAACCACCCAGGTGCCCCATAGTAGCCCTATTTTTAAGACCAGGAGGCTGAGGTTCAGAGGGATTCAGTAGTATGCCAAAGGCCACAAAGTACATAAAATGCAGAACTAGGTTCTAAGCCAGCAGTACAAATGAGGGGGTCTCTGTTCTTTCTCAAACTGGGGTAGAGGTAACCTGGAAGCAGACAGAAGTGTATCAGGAGATAGAGAGCATCAGGAACACACACTACCCACCTCACTGCAGCCCACAGAGTGGCCTTGGTGGCAAATTTTTAAAACATTCTAAAATTCAAAACAGAAACAGGTATGTAATGAAATAAAGTGGAAACCACTTGAATAATAAAGAGTTAGATGGAGATATCTAAGAAATTTTCTCTCAGGAGGGAAGAATCAGGCACTTTCCCAGATTGTCCAAAAGTCAGAGTTCATACTGCTCTGCTTAGAGAGGACTTTTGAGATGCACTCTGAGATACTCATTCCTGTATCAAAGTGAACCAATGTGTCACCCCAGGAACTAGACCAAATGTTGCCCTGGTAGTTTTCAACACAGTGCCAGTCTAAAGTGCTAGGAAAGTGCTCCTAATTCCTGGATGTTATGGGAATATCTTCCACAGATGTGACTCGAGTACTGGAAAAGATGACGTTAGAAGGAGAGAAGCAATTAGCTCTAATATTTACTTACCAACAGCCACTAATGGCAGATGATAATGATAATTATGAGAATGAGTGTGACGAAAACTGTATTTTTGTGTATCTACCATGTGCCAGGCACTATGCATAAATTCATCATTTTAAGTTAACTGCACAACAATCTTATAAGGTGATCTTATTATCCCCATTTGTCTATGTACCCAGACATAATACTCTTGCATCCATGTGATCCCAACAAGTCTATGAGCTATTATTATCCATATGCTGTTGACGACACAATTGGTCTCAGAGTAGATAAGTAATTGCCCAAGTATACACAGTAAGTAAATGAAGGAAAAATACACAGACCCCCATGGGCTTGTCTCAAAAGCCTCAGATCTTTTCATGCCATGCTGCCTTGATACTACGTAGGGGTGACTATATAATTTTGATATAAACCTGGATGTCTTTGGGAGTAAAAGAGATGCTATTAATAATTGTACCAGAGCAAAAGATATAAATTGGGACTGCCCAGATAAATGGTTACTTATTGTTAGGCAAACATGGGGACTATATGGTATTAAACTTCTTAAAAATAATGCATTTTGATATTTCTTTGTTTTATAGTATTTACTAATCATTTTACCTTAAGCAAACTTTTGTGACCTAACGGTAAACACTTTTGTGTACGCTTGATAGCTGAGAAAAAAATTTTACCTAGCAATTTAAAAAATGACAGTATACTTTAAAAAATATGCATAATTTTTGATACGTTTTTATACACAATGAAACAGAAGTCAGGTATAAAACTCTAAAGGGGATAAAGACGATTTAGAAAACTCTAATTCAGTATTAGAATTTAATGAATGTGGCACTTGCTGTGTTCTGAAATGCTATAACTTACTGATTGAGGGGAGAAAATTCTGGGAAGCATGTTGCATACTTGAGTATTTTCCTATTTCAGAAATAATCCTGTAACAATAACTTGAGATGGTTTTATATAATTGTGGCAGGTAGCTACTCCACCTTGATCCAAATACAGGTTTGGGCATGTTTTTTTTTCTTCTTCTTTTATAGTTGCTTCTACTCCAATGTATCATAGGTGCAAGTCTTAATTTCTTTCCAGTAAAAGAAGAATAGCTTATAATTTCTTTTGTTTCTTTTTCTTTGATGCAAGAGTTCTCTCCTCCCAGTTTTTAACCTGCTTTGTTCAGTATCTTTTTTTCTGCTCTCATTTTCTTCCTCCCCCATAGATTTACATAAAGTTAAATGACTTAAGCTATTTATAATATTATTTTTGGATTTTACTGCTTCTTGCTTTGACTGTTCCAATCATATCCAGATTTATTTCCTAGAAGAAGCTAATTTAGTAAGATCTTTTGTTTTGGGGGGGTTGTTTTGCTTTTTGTAAAGTACTATAAACTTTCAACTGAACAGGCCACTCAAAAATACAGATTTGTTAACAAACAGATGTTATTCTTTTTTCTTTTCTTCATTTTTACTTATTTATTTTTAAAGGTTTTATTTATTTGACAGAGAGAGACACAGTGAGAGAGGGAACACAAGCAGGAGGAGTGGGAGAGGGAGAAGCAGGCTTCCCACTGAGCAGGGAGCCCAACGAGGGGCTCGATCCCAGGACCCTGAGATCATGACCTGAGCCGAAGGGAGAGGCTTAATGACTGAGCCACCCATGCTCCCCTCTTTTTTCTTTTTTTTAATTCTGAAGAGACATACATATATTCTTGAGTGACACAGTATGTATCCGCTTTGAACAAACATTTTATGCAGACATTAGGTCTAAACAAGAGAAAGAGCAACAACTCAGAGCGTCTTTTACCACCGTGAGATTTTGCTGTCTCTCTCTCTGTGTATCTTGTAAATTTTTGTGCTTAGAGTAGCCTTTCAATCTTTTTAAATCATCCTTATGAATCTTTTCAGTTGGCTGGACATAAGAAAAGAAGGCTTTTCTCTTGAACGAATATGAGAATTATTATGTTAAGCATAGAGTAAGAGTGTGCTGTATACTTAATGCAACTTCACATGCACAGTACCCTCCCCCCCACAAGCCTACCTTCAAAAGGGGGAGACAGAGATAAATACAGATCTGCATACATGTCAAATTGCCAAGTGCTGGGAGAACTATCTCTTATCCCCCCTGCTTTCTCTTTTATTGTTTCTTTGTGAGACCAGGGACACATAACATAATGAGGAACAGAATTCAAAGGAAGCAGAGTTCTTAGGTCCAGGGTACACATTAGTAAAACCTGGTATTATAATTAAAAGCTAAGGTTTTGAGGCCAACTAGATCAAGGTAGGCAAGGCAGCCTATTCCCACAGATACCAGTAGGCTTGGCACTTCTAGCGTTAGGGATGGTTTGTTTCCTCCCTTCACTTAGGACAATCACTGCCAGACATCCAAAACCACAACATCACAATTGCTCAAAGTACTGAAATACATAGTATCATTTCACGTAAAAATGGGACAAGAGTGGACAGAAGGAAGATGCAAGTGATAAGAAGGGAAGAAAGAAAGGCAGTTATGCTACTGTATCTTACGCTAATGATCTTCACTATTTGTCTCTAACAGAACATGTGAGATCCTAAAAGTTTATTTCTAGCCTAAAACAAAGTAGCTTGGAGGAGTTAATATTCCTGGATATGGAAAGCACAAGGTCCAGAGGCAGACAGATATGTGTTGAATCAGTTCTGCTACAGACTTTTTATAATCTTAAACAAGTTCTTAAAATTGTTTGAGCTCCATTTCGTTATCTGTAAAATGGTCACAAAAATAGTTACATGAGTGTTGAGTGAGTTTCTACACCCAAAGGACCTAGCATAGGGGCTGATATGAGTGTGCATACATTCACTGGCTGCTTTTTTTTTTTTTTTTAATTTATTTATTTGACAGACAGAGATCACAAGTAGGCAGAGAGATAGGCAGAGAGAAAGCGGGGAAGCAGGCTCTTCGCCGAGCAGAGAGCCTGATGCGGGGCTCGATCCCAGGACCCTGGGACCATAACCCGAGCCGAAGGCAGAGGCTTTAACCCACTGAGCCACCCAGGCACCCCTCATTGGCTGCTTTTATTGTCTTTAAAAATATAATTATATTCCCAGAAATTACATTTTGTTACTGTCAGAGTCATATAGACCAACAGCAAAGATAGGAATCTCTATTTTCTCTTCCATATATGGTTACCAATTTTAAAGAAAAAATCTCTTAGAGGGAAATAAGAGCAGAACCAACTGTAATTGGCCAGGGTTGTACAAAGAGCTGCACGCTACCACCACCACCAACAAAATCATAATCTAAGACCTGAATTAAACCGAGTTAAAAAAAACCATCAAAAGCAGCATAAAAGAATAAAACTACAAAAACCAATGTGTACCCCAAAAAGTATGTATAAAGGGCAAATTACCTTCTTGGTGTTGGTGGTGGTGATTGCGTTGGGGAGGATTGAAGGGAAAGACAGTATTTAAAGTGGTTAAGAATGTTTAAAATCCAACTCTACTACACAGCATTTGATCTTCAGAAAAAATAGAGTGCTACATGGTTTTAATCCTCAATCATTTGTAAAGTAAATAGGGACATTTGTAAAATAGGGACAATAATAGACCTACTTTATAAGACTGTGCAAGGCTTATATGGGATAATGCATATAAAACAATAAGTATAAGCCCAAGTAAGCACTCAATATTCTTACCAGTGCTTGTGGGCATTTTGCCTCTGTTTAGCATGGTCACTTCCCCATTTTTTTTTTTTTTTTAATCTGGCTGTTTCTCTTAAGTCGTCAGGACTTCCTAATGTATAGTCCTGGACTGTTTACTTCCAGAACACCTGAGTGCATTTGAGAGCTCCATGACAGTGAAACATTTTAAAATGTAAATTATGAGCCAGTCATATAGGATTCTCTGCATAGCCCCACAGGAACCCGAGGCTGGGCTTCTCTTTGGAGAAGGGCATTGCATGTTCCCAAAAGACTAACTACAAGCCAAAGGTCATGCATCATGTTTTGACATTTCACCATCAAAAATCATCTATCAGTGAGACTCAGTTCATATGACTAATCTTGTTTGACTTGGCAATGAGGTGAAATGTCAATAGGCTTCCTATTTTGACTGAAATTGTTGAATATACCAAAGGGAATATTGCATGTATGTTAGTCATCCCAGAATAAAGATGAGTGTACTTTCCTAAAAAGTTCAGCTACACTAATGGGATAATGGATCACCAGAATGCTTTATTTTTGAAATGGGTACTTTGTCCACATTCTTGCTTCACTTGGAAAATTGTGTCATTGTTGCCAAAGTCTTAAGTTTCTTTTACCCCATGCCTGGATTCTCCATTGACACTAATGGGAATTTCACCTTCTAGCACAGACAGTATATGGAACTAAAATGACAATAGCAGAAGGTAAAGAATACATTTTCTACATTGTGCTACATAATATTTTTCTTGACTATTTCTGTTATAGTCATTGACTATTGCTAAAAAGATCCATTTGGAAATCTGAAAACATATTGTCTCTAGGGGCTAGTCTTTCGAAAACACACTTTTACCCATACATGTCATCACAAATTATATAAAAGAATACTTATAGATCAATCTACATAATTTTAATTTTGTGGTTAGTTAATTACAAAAGCATATCCCTCTGGCACTGCCATTAGTCTATAAGGTATGTGTGCTTTTTTTTCAGTCTGAAGTAATGACATTTTGGGGGAAAAAATTGTCCCTATTTTCCTAAGGAAACATAATGCAAAATTTGCCACTTGCTGAAATCTAAAGTACGATGAACTCTTTGTAGTTCATGTTCACACATTAGCAATAACCTGTAGAGCTATGAGCTGTTAGAATGTAGCACTAAAAAAGAAAACTTACATGAAAAAAAGAAATATAAAGCCCATTTTTATGAGTGACCAAATGTCAAAAATGTATTAAAGCAGTTTACAGGCTATCCTGTTCATTATTTTGCTGACTTAGAAACCTTGAAGTGTTTTTGTATCCATTTCATTATCTGCAGAAGTATGAACTGTAATGGAATTTACATAAAAATCCTGCTAGAGAGTGGGGACTTTACTGCATAGTCAGCTTTGCCTCCTAATCCAATCTTCCCCAATGCAGTTGGTAAGGCAGTTGCCAAATTCAAACAGCAGGATCTCTTTTATAAAGAAAAGTATGAATTTGAGCTGTAAAATGAGCACAACTATTTTTCTATTACTCTGGATGCTTCCTCTTGCTGAGTTTACATAAGAAGTTTAGCAGGAGGTGTTATTAAATAGCCTCAGAAATTAGCCCCAAAACAATTATCTTGGTTTAGCCATGGAAAAAGACACAAGAGGCTTAATAAAAAGAGCATTTAAATTTTTGTGACTGAATATCTGTTGGACACCTCTGTAGTTATTAACCCTTGTGGGCAACATTTCAGATTTTTTATTATTTTTAATTGAATTGTTTTTGGAAAACTGCAGATTAAAAACTGTTTTCTCCCCTATGTTAGTCAGAGATCCCAGGGCAAACTGTGTAATAATAATGGGTTCTTTAAAAGTTTGGTTTAAGCCTCACTGCATGGCAAGGAATATACCCTTATTCAAGACAATTTTGAATTTACATATTATAGTAGATTTGTAGAAATACTAAGTAGGGGAAAACGTCTGCAGTTGTATCAGCCACCGCCCATTCCTTACAACCATCTTACAACACCCATGACTTTCTTTGTAGTTAGTAGTAAATTTGCCATGAGTTAAAGCTTCCTTCGGTCTCCTCAAGAGAATTATTTCAAAAGTTACTATTTGTGTGTGTTTGTTTTTCATTTTCCCCCCACATAGACAGAATTTTGGATTTCTCGGTGCTGCTTATTTTCCTGTGGTTTTTTGCCATTCCAAATAATTTCTCTGTCTCAATAGTATTTGTTATTTTAAAATATTTGTTGGCTCTTATCATGTCAGATCTTAAAAGTTACTTGATCCGTTGCTTTAATCTTTCCTCCCAAGCCCCCTCCCAACCCCACCTCCCCAGTCACTTCATCATTTTTTTCCCTCTTAACTCTCTCCAATCTTCTACATATTTCTGGAATTGAGTTTATCCAAACTGAATGCACTTTTCCAGGTGCATCATATATCATTCCCTAAGTCTGGGGATGTGATGGCTTTTTGTACACAGCCCAAATGCTAGTGGAGTTTGTGGAGTTTATTCTTTTTTTCCTGATCACTGTCAGCATGTTGACTCAGAGTGTTTTTTGAATATTTCCCACCTGTTCCTGAGGGAGCCCTTTTGAAAATGGGCTGTCTTCTACCTGGTTAGTCTGTTTAAGAGTTGTGAAATGGAAGAAAATGTAATTTTGTAAACTCTGTTAGAAGACACGTCCCGTTACCACACCCAATCCCCTGCCATTTTTAGAAACACATCTATTTTCTTGGCATTTCATCTTTGTTAACTATATTTCATTATGAAAATGGAATGGAACCATGGGCAAACAAATTGCTGCAAAAGCCATCAGAGCGAAAGTAGAGAACTCAGCTCAACTTGGGACATGATGATTCTCCTAGCTATATTACAGATATTTAAAGGAGAAAACAAACAAATAAAATACTTGACAAGACCTTCACTGAAATGAAATCATTCTTTATTTAATGATAACAAGCTGGGTATTTACATTTTCCTCACTTATGCTTTACAGTTCATTTTAACTACTTTTTTGGACCTTCAAAGCCAGTGATAGTAGGTGTAAATTAGGGGAGAGAAATAAGAGAAAAGAAATATAAATTAAGTATGGTACACCAAAATGTTAGGAATAAATTACACAAATTTCTTTCTATATCATCATAAGAACTATGACTAAATATGAAAAGACTATGTATCCAATTATTGGATAGAAGAAGGCTACACCAAAATGAAACACAAGCCACATCAAGCAGTATACAAAAGATCATGTCAAGCAGTATACAAAAGATCATAAACATGGATACACAAGTAAAGCAAGTCTGAGAATGTATAAGTTGATGAATATGGGGGGAAAATTATTGTCCTCCCCAAGTTTTCTATATTCACATGAATATGTATCATGTTCATAGATTCTAAGAAGCTATCAATTATATGAATCTACTTCCACTGATTTGGTTACAGCTTTTCAGAGAAGAAATGACATGAAATTTACACACAAGAGTTCTGTTTGTTAATTGGCAACAGCTTACATATATCTATATAATTATATATCACTCTTGTATTTGAATTACAAAGTTTGACTCAAAATCTTTTTTGTATCCTTGGAGTCATTTTCTAATGTTGCTGGTGGCATCAAAGAGACAACTACCATGCCTTTCAGTTAATTCACCTTCGATTATATATCTCAGTCAATACTTCTTCAGTTACGTAACTAAACAACCAAACAGCCCCCAAATGATCTTGAGCAAAAAGGAAAATTATTGGCTTTTGTAACTTAAAAATCTGTAAATAGCCTTCAGTCACTGCCAGTTCATAGACTCAAGAAACATTACCATGATCTCATTTCTCTCTTCTATGCAGTTTCCATAGTCAGCAGGTTTGTCCCTTGTGGAAACTGCACTAGCTCCAATTTCATATGCTTTTTTTTTTTTTTCTTCCCCAATAGCCCCAATAGAGTCATGAGAACTTCTCTCTTTCAACCCTTACAAAAGTCCTGGTCCTGGCTCTCACTTACCTGATTGGATCATGTGTCCTCTGAACTCATCACTATGGCGAGTCACATGGGATTTCCCGAGTTACTTAATTCCACAGCACGATTCAAAAGAACTTCCTGTGATGGTGGAAATGTCTATAATTTGCACTGTCCAAAATGGTAGCCATTTGTCCTGTGTGGCTATTGGTTACCTGAAATATGCCTGATGCAACTGAGGAACAAAATTTTAAATTTTATTTTAAGCAATTTAGATTTAAAATAGTAGCCACCACGACACTGAATAGCGCAGCTCTAGAGTTTGGTTTGTGGGTCAAAACTACATGGATGACAGGAGTGGAGAGGGGGTTCCCCAAAGGAAAAGTTTTTGTAAAAAGCAGGTCCTATCTTCCAGAGTAGGAAATACAGATGCCAAGGGGTAAAAACAATAGATGTTCACTGTAATGTACCCTAAAGCTTGAACTTTTTATTAACATCTTTTAGACTGACAGTTTAATTTCATATTATATGGCTTGCATTATATTACTCACAGTTTTTCTATTTTCTATTGTTTTGTTTTCCTTAATTAAAATGCATACAATGGAAACTTTGGACACAGAGCTGTTCAGGCTTGAATGAGAAACTATTGTTAGGGATCCACTAGCTTTAATTAAATTGTCTTTTAGGTACACTGTGCTCATCTTCTCAAAGGACACTTTAAACTATATATATATATGGATCCAAACAAGTTAAAATTCATGTGGCATTTCAGAAACAAATAGCTCAACTGGAGGGACAAAGGTATTAATCAGCTTATAGGCATCATTAATGTTAAACATGAACAGTGACAATTGTACTACAATGTACTCCTTTGCCTAAAGTATGGATGCTTTCTTTTTGACACTAACACATTCATTGATTCAACTAAAGCTCCAACACAGACAGATTCCTGCCCACATTGAACTCATAATTCTCAATCTTAAAAATGCAAAAATGTGAAACAGTATGTATCTTATACTTGAGGCAAAAGATACCAAACTATTACAGGTTTATTACAGAAAATCTAGAGACATGATATGAGCAAAATGAAGATTATTTATAATCTTATCATAAAGGCAACTACCATTACTGTTTTCACATATATTTCTTTTGATTTAAAAAACATATGTGTGTGAGTACTCATCTCACTATTAAACTATTTGAACTATTTTTCATAAGGATGAGAAACTACTGTAGTTACTCCTTTGTAACCTAATACTTAACCTAACATTATATTCTTTAAAAACAGGTGTTTAAGTGCAACATAGTATTTCACTGTGTGGAAAAAATACATATACGTATATCTAGAAACTACCACTTTTAGGTTAAAGGGATATGTACAGATTTAAACTTTTTGAAAAATATGTAAGTTCCATGCAGGCAGATTTTTGTCTGCAGATTTTTGTTCACTGCTAAATTCTAGCGCCTAGAACAGTGTTTGACACTGAGAATGCATCCAATAAATATTTGCTGAATGAATGAGTGTTATTGTATTTCCTATTATAATTCAAATACCCAAGTGTGAGATGGCCCATTTCCTTAAACACTCATCAACTTTAGGTTTTGGGGGGATTTTTTTTTTTCAGTTTTGTAGACAAAAGATGGCATCTTATTACAGTTTTTCTTCTAACATCTGTATTTCTACCAGAAGTACAAATTGTGGCACATCAGGCTTACTTAGGCAAAAACATGTTATGTAGAGGAAGAACTTGAGCCTAATTTTGGGTAACTGTTTCAAAATCTTAAAGTTTTGATTAAGTAAAACCTGATAGGAGAATTATGTGATCGGAAATTATATTTCAGTCCACTAAGAAACCACTAAACCACTAAGAAAGACGTAGAGAAGTTACTAAACCTACTTATTTCATTATTATGTGTTAACATACAGAGTCTATAAATGCAGGTATCATGTTTTAATAAATTACCAAATAGAGTATCTTAAAAGAAATGTGATGATTCTGCCTCATATTTAGCTCCCCCCCCAACCTCTGCAAAACCTTACCTTTCCTCCATGCCCTAAATTTAACTCATAGCCTAATCCTTATGCAAATTGAAGATTATCATAAAAACTATGGGAAAAGATCTCAGAAACCCAGATTGGGGACCAATCAAAGCTCATGTGAAACTGTAGCCATACAGAACAACAGAAAGATTCATGGGGCTGTCTCTCACTGAGTATCTACCTTTCTTGCTTTTGCCCCTCAGCCTCTCTCTCTCTCTCTCTCTCTCATGCTCTCTGCATCTCTTTCTTCCTCCCTTTCTCTCAGGTGACTTTCTCTGCTTCTGCACATGCACATGCCCAAACATAGCCCTGAACTGGCTGCCCATTCTTTTCCTATTCCAGTCCTTAATTAACTGCTTCAGCTTCCAGTTCTCTAGAGAATCAGCTCTGCCTATCTTAGGGAAGATCTCTTTCACTCTGTCCTCAGTCCTATCTGCTATGATGACAGGGAAGGACCACCTCATTCAAATTTGGGACCTAGCATCCACTACAGAAATGGGATTAGTTTTTTGAAGAAGAGGGTTAGGACTAGTAAACATCTCAAAAGGAATACATCATACGTGCTTTTCACTTATTAGAAGCTGGGCTTATAAATATAGGTAGAATGTGGCCCTTATTATGTAATAATTCACTAATCTAACTTGAATATATAATTTTAAAATGTCTTCTGGACTTTACCATTTAAAAAATCATTTATGATCATCAGGATTTTGTTTTGTTTTCAATCTAGTTTTAATTCTATGTCTAAGCTCCTTTACTTTTCTTTTTCAACTTAAGGTTTTTGCCATTCATCCCTGCTAGAGATTTTTGATTCCCTGGAACAAAACTTTTTTTTCCAAGTTTATTTTTTGTTCTACCAAGGATAGCTTCCTATTTGTAACTATTTTTAACTGAGATGCTGTGTCTAGCAATTTTGCTACCTTCTACAGTACTGTTATTCTCAAAATTATTCTGACTTTGCAAAAAATTTTTAAAAATGAACAGAACTACCTTCTGCAATGCCATATTTCAAGCATTTTTGGAGATAATCCATTATTAACTATGCTTTATATACTAAGCAAAATGATTCGTCTGAACTAATGACTTGATGATGTGTGTATTTCTTCCATATTTTCATTTTCTTTCTATTTCATAATTTTTATATTTTTCTCCTTCAATTCTGATCTAATTCAAATCTGTTATGGGATAAACTAAATCATTTTCTCTTTCTTAGTTAAGTAATTTCTGACAGTTAATCTTCCCAGTCTTAACCATGGTTATTTTGAGGAAAAAGGAAATAAATTACACTTAAGTTATACCTGTGGACAATAAACTATTTAAATCAAGTCATCTCCATCATTAATATCCATCACCCTGGCCATTGACTCTAGATCTTGTAACATGTGATAAATGGCTAAATTTACGGGATTGGCCATGTTGCAGTTTCATTGCTTCCACTATTCAGACATGTCCTCAAATTATGGCAATATGCGTGAAATGACAGCCTTCCTTAATGACTGATGGGGAGAGTCTCATCATGGTTCTGGCTATGCGATGAGCATCAATCACAAAGACAGCCAAAGATGTCAAATCTGCTGAGATGCTCTTTAATCCTGTGATCCTAGAAAGTCACAACTGTCAGCACAGATCCAAGCAATTGTCTAGCTCGATGGTCCCTAACCTTTTCCAGTTATAAGAATGTATTATACCAGAAAACACTGTTGAAGAATTTCACTTTTCGTTTTGTTTTAAAAAGCATACAATGACCCAAACCGGGAACATTGTAACAAATACTCTTTGACACATTTTGCACTGCCTTAACCAACCCCTTTTCTCTGAGAACTGCTCCTGCATCTACAGAAATGGTACTTTGTGCTATATTTGAAGTCAGAAATATTTGTAAATGAAATTTTGATTTTCTAAGTATCATAACACTTACACTTATTCCCCAAAAGGTGTGAAACGTGTTATTTATTCAGTCAACAGATACTGCTTATCTTGGTTTAAACAGGATGATAACCACTGATCTAGAAAATGTACTCTTTATAAAACCCACTCTTACCTTAATGATTCAGGTAATAGAGGGAGAAGTTTTGTTTTATCGTTTTATTCTTTATTCAACATTATTGATTGATTTGATTCTCTAATTCACCTATACAGCCAAAGCCTGTGATTTCATAGAAAACCATGTCTCAAGTATTACAGTTACTGTCCCATGATTCAGGTAGGGTAAAATTATGAGTGTGTTTCCCTAAGGTGCAGTAAGATAGTTTATTTATTACCACTTCCTCAACGTCTCACTCACAGGTGGTTAGATTTTGAAAGATTATTAAGGAGGCTCGTGTAGGCAAGGCCAACAATCTGACTGCAGGAGGCCGTTATCTGAGACAGCCTCCCTTCTGTTAGACCCAGGGGTATTATTTACAGAAATGAACCATTGCAGTATGCTTAATACATTCTTGGAACATTTCTACATACACTATATCAAGTTTTTCTGTTCCTCTATTGTATGAGTTCATTAGAAAATGTGTCCACATTATTCTGTCCCTTAATTCCATTAGGCATGTCAAGTTCCTACTGTAGCTTCCTAATCTATCAGGTTTGCACTTCTTACCAAATGAGAGCTTGCACTTCCTTCAAAACTGGACTTTTTGGAGCAAATCTATTTCCTCCAAGAACTTTTCACAGTATTTTTCATTTGATTTTGCATTTCCTCTGGAGACTTCCTAAGATTTCAAATGTCCTATCACTGGTGGTGGGGGGAGGACTGGGGAGGTAAACGCATAGACACCATGTTTATATATTCTGTTTGAACTGCTTGATGGGTTATGAGATATATGTAATTGCTGTTGTTTCCTTATTTCACAGATGTGTGTCTGTGTTTGCTCCTTTCTCTGCATCTTGATAATGCTTTGCTTGAGCCTGAGGCAAAGTGGCCTATGTGTTTTTGGGTTTTGTTTTAATTTCGCCAGATGGAGTTCAGTACCATTTATCACTGTTGACTAAGCAACTGATAATATTTTTCCTAATGAAGAGTGGTGATATATTTTTCAGTTTGCTCATTCACTAATTTACCCATTAAAAATTATTTATTGATCACCTCCTGGGTGCCTGGCACTGTGCTGAGGACCTGGGAAACAATGACAGAAGTGAGAAACAGTTCTAGACCCAAGAGTCTATTCAAGGCACTTGAATCCTGATGCTTTCTGGTGTCATTCCAACTCTCAGATGTTAGCCGTAGAGATTAGAGTATCAGTAGCCTTGTCTCCCTTGCTTTGCTCAGTAACCTATTTATTCATGCTAACACAGTGAAGAAACATGTAGATTACAGTAACAGTGAGAAATCCATGAATTTTCAGAGGGAACACAGTGGTGGATCACATATTCATTGTCTTGACCTTAGAGCAGGTCAGAATAAACACAGAGGAAAGGAATGCTACCTGCTGCCAACTATTGTTAAGAGAGTACAATGTGAGATCCACCCCCAGAGTACTGGTTGATGTATTGCCCTAAAACCTCTAGGTATGCCAGTCATAAGTAATATGCCAGATAAATATCTCAACAATAAATATATTTGAAATGATACTTGTCAGAGAAAATCTTAAGAGAACTATATATGCGTCTTTAACTTAATCATTCTGCCTTTCTATTTTAGAGGTTGACAATATCATTATTAATATTTACTGTTAATTGCTTATGTATACTATTTGAATGCCAACATAGGCTTACAGATGTGCTGTTTTTAATGACAAAGATAATGATAACTGAATTGGTGATTAAAAATACACTATAAGCATAGCACCTTCATAAAACTCCCAAAGCTCTTTACAAAAGCAATAAAACAATGAGCTAAAATAACAGCTGTGCTAATCATAAGCTAGTTAAAAAAGATAACACTTAGGAGTTTAGGGTTTTTTCAAGCCCATAAATTAAAAGATGCAAAGTTTCATGCTCATGAAGGCTATTTTTAGAATTTGCAAATGGAAGATGATTGAATAGGTAACTTAATATACAAGTGAAATGGCTCTTAATTTGAAATGCGGTAAAATATCATGTATATGTCTTAAGAATTTTATTTTTACCTTAATAACCAAAATTGTCAATTAACCAGATTCTTTTTTAACATTCAATTTGCAAAAGGAAAAGGCAGATCACAAGAAACAAACTGTCATTTTTAATCTAAATCCTCTGTACCTTTTAGATTTCATAATAACCATACTATTCATTATGATGGTCTGAGATACTACAGAATTTTAATTGTCAGGTACTTGACTATATTCACTGTATTTCACTTAATTCATCTACAAAATCATGCAGGATTTCAGTAAAGTGGCACTACCTACTGTATTAAGTAGTATCTGAGCAGGAGGGAAGTGAGCTTCCTCATTGTAAGGCGACTGCAAACAAGGGATTCATGAGCACATGGTAAGAAGACGGATTCCAAATGATGAATCCCTAAATTCTACCTCTGAAACTAGTAATACAATGTATGTTCATATGAAAAAATAAAACATAAACACTGTATGGAAGGTGAAAAACAGAAAAAGAGAAGTCAGTTTCTTTGTGTAAACTGCTAGACCCTTAAAGAAACAAAAAAAGGGGGCACCTGGTGGCTCAGTCGCTTGAGTTTCTGCCTTCAGTTCAGGTCGTGATCCCAAGGTCCTAGGATAGAGCGCTGAGTGGGGCACCCTCCTCAGCAGGAAGTTTGTTTCTCCCTCTTCCTTTTCCCCTCCCCCCTGTTCTGCGCTCTCTCTCTCTTTGATTAAATAAATAAATAAATATTTTTAAAAAAAGAAAATAGGCCACTCATTAATTTTATGTATTATATTAGTTTATGAAGGCAGCCTAACAAAATATCACAGACTAAGTGACTAAACAATAGAAATTTATTTTCTCAGAGTTCTAGAGGCTGCAGCTGCAAGCTCGAGGTGTCAGAAGGTTGGCCTTCTGAAGTCTTTTTCCTTGGCTTCACAAATAGCCACTTTTTACTGTGTCCTCACACAGAGCATGCTTTCCTCTATGCGTGTGCATTCCTGGTGTCTCTCGCTGTGTCCAAATTTCCTGTTATAAAAACACAAGTCAGACTAGATTAGGGCTCACACTAATGGACTCATTTTAATGTGATTACCTCTTTAAAGGCCCTACCTACCAAATGCAGTCACATTCTGAGGTATTGGGGTTTAGAGTTTCAACATATGAACATGGAGGGATACAATTCAGCTAACCATATATTTTATAGTAGAGCAAACTATGTTCCTTGATATGTCCACTTGGAACTTCAATTGATATGTCCACTTGGAACCTCTCAGTATGACCTTATTTGGAATAAGGATCTTTGCAAATGTAATTAAGGGAAAGATCTCCAAATGAGATCATTCTGAATTAGGTTGGACCTTAAAGCCAATGACATATGTCCTTTTAAGTAACAGAACAGGAGAAGACACACAGGACACAGAGAGGAAGGCCACGTGAAAACAGAGGCAGAGACTGGAGTGTTGTGTCTACAGGTCAATGATTACCAAAGATTGCTGGCAGCCATAAAAGTGAGGAGAGAAACATGGAAAGGATTCTCCCCAAGAGACTCCCCAAGAGTCTCCAAAAGAAACCAGCTATGCCAACAGTTTAATTTTGGATTTTTTTTTCTTTTTTTTTAACCTCCAGAACTGTGAAAGAATAAATTTCTGTTGTTTGAAGCCACTCAGCTTGCGATAATCTGTTGGAACAGCCACAGGAAATGAATACAGATACTGGTATAGGGAAATAATGAAAAAACCATGTACTGATGACTTCCATGTGCAAGGCCCTATCTTATGTATATATCATCCCTTAAATCCTCTTATCATCTATGTGAGATAGGTACAATTTCACCCATTTTACAATGAAGACACTGAGGCTTAAAGAGGTGTTAAGTAAACTTCTCAGGGAGGCACAGACAGTAAATGTCAAAGCCAGAATTCAAACTGATATCGGTTTGATGTGGTCTTGTGGTCATTCCATTATGGTGCATCAAACTGACGATTAAAAGTAACTTGGAGCTATAGTGAATTAAATATTTTGTGCTGAAAGGGCTCAATTTATTGAGTTTAGGCAGTGACCCATGGAGGCAGTTACAGAGAAAGGCAACATGCAGGCAGAAGACATATCATAGGGAATTGATATTGATAGGGACTATTGTAGGGAAAGCCTTGTCCCAGCATCATCCCAAAACTAAGGTAGAGGAATGAGGTCCCCTTCTTTTCCAACCATGCTATGTCAGTTGGTGTTCCTATGCTTTATTACTTCCCTCAAGGCTCTGCTGAATTCAGTATCACCTGCAGTTCATTGTTGGGCAGGAATGGGCTCTTCCTTGATATGGCCATATTCAGTTTGCCATCTTGACTTTCTCTTTATACCCAGATCTCTGTGTTTAGTAACCTCCATCTGATTCCTAGCTGTTTCTTCAGTTTTCTGGACTCTACATATCATGAACAGAGTAGAAGTGGTCACTGAGGACAAATTTATCAGGAATAAAGATTGAGATAGCAGCTGGAGTTTTACGTGAGCATTCTTGCCCCATCTATTTATAAGATTTTGTTCTTCTCCAATAATATCCTAGAGAAAACTCCCTCAATCCCCATCCCTAACCCGGGTTCCAGCTGATGACTTCTGTCATGTTGATGGAACTCAGTTTTTCTAATTTTAAGTCTGAACCATTAAACAGGAAATATTTCCGTGGCTCAGATATTTTCATGTATTTACATACTTTGAGTCCATAGAATATGTTTATGTTTCATTTCTTTGAGAGTGTGTGATACTGTAAGGATGATCTGAACAAACAGAAACAGAAGTTGACTAAACAACAAGCAGGATACTAGTCATTGAGCTTCTACAGTCATCCTGGCAAGGGGAAACTTTCACGTGTGGCCTTTAAAATTAAATGTAAATTGTATCTATACAATTTATATTAATTTATAATATAAATTATTTATTTTTCTATTTATACTATATAAAATATTAATTATATATTATATTAATTATTTATTTATATAATAATATAAATAAATTATATTTATATATATTTCTTAATTTATATTAATATAAATTATTTATACAATTTATATTAAATATAAATTGTATTTATAGTTGCAAAACTAGATGTCCAAATTCCACAACCCCAAATATGTTTACCCTGTAAAATACTATTGCTCAAATTATCAAACTATCCTTTGATTCACTGGATATAACTAAAGCCTTGAAAACAAACTGAAACCCAGGTTAGAATTCAAAATTTGAAACTGTCTGGTAAGACAGATCATGGTGGCCTCAGAACGAATTATAAATAAATAGTGATGTCATAAACAAGTTCTGTGTATCCTACAATGCAGGAAATGTATCAGTGTTGCCAAAGTTTGTCTTTAGGGTGTCATACGATTTAGCAGGATCTGGATTTAGGTCAAGATTGAATGCTAAGCTACATTACAAACAATATATCAACTAATGTCTCCCTTAACCAACCAAGGCCCTAATTCTCAGGACTAGGAGGATGACAGATTCTCTGAGCTAGCCCTCATTCTTCTATGGTAGTTTCTAGTATGAGAGTCAGCAGCTGTTGAAGAAACTGTTCAGTCTCAGTCTGGTTCTCCATCAAAAGCAATAGCCCAACACAAGGAAGGTCAATGAAAATGCAGAGTGGAAAATGAAACCTTTCCACACATTCCTAGATGTAATTCTACAAGCTTAGGAACGTAGAACTAAAAGTGAGAGATTAGTGTTCACTATCAGAACCATAGAGAAAAAGTAGATAGGCTAGGCACAAAGGGGTTGCCATAGTAGCTACAGATGCAAAAGGGACCCCACCAGTGGACTATGCTTGCTCTGTTATCTGGCAGTTTGACCTTTCCCCATTCTACACAGTGAGCCTGAGCTGTGGTATGTCTTTCCTACCCCTGTTTTCCTGATGCAGTCTGGTATTCTAACACCTGTGTTTTTGACCTCCTTTTCCTGGTGCTCCCTTAGCCTTACCTCAGGCCCTGACCTCTGTGTTCTTTAGCTAGCACCCTTAACCTGGTGACCTAAGTGATCATTTCTCTAGATTCTATCTTCACAACAATTAACCTTGTTAGAGAGCTGTAGCCAGCAGGACTTAGGGATACTGCTGTCACGTCTTCCACTGGGTGCTTTTCTATACCTGCTGCCCCAGGGATCAGTGGCCTAGTGTCCTCCTGATAATGCTGGTATTTTACTTCTGGAATAATCAGGCCAAGAGAAAGAGCTTCACCCAAAAACAAGACAACAAAACAACAACAAAAGCTTTTGTGCTGGCAACTGTAGACAAGACAGTCTATTCAGCATGATTCAACCTGGCAAAGTAAGCCTGGCAGACAGAAAACAAAACAAAACAAAACCACAACTTCATACAACAAGAGTTGAATTAATTAACTCAGTTACCCTAGGACAACCTTACTTGCTGAGAGGGCAGGCTCTCAAGTCAGGGTTCCATCCCTGGCTCTCCCACTTGCTGCATAAGCTTAGACAAATTTTTTAACTGATTAGTGCCTCAGTTTACCCATCCATCTGTGAAATGAGGATAGATGTGTTGGGAGCCTGAAAATGAAATCATTTATGTAAATATCTTCAAAAGTGCTGGCACATATGTAGTGCTCAAAAAATTATGAGTGCTTTGATAGAGTCCATCGACCTATTTCCTCTACCTTAGACACAAAACCATGAGCTCACTCGAGAAAATGCCCTGGCCGGAAACACTGAGAAGGAGACAGCATAAGGCCTTGTTAACTGTTTATATTAGGGCAGAATATAAACTAATTGCTTTCTACCCCAGCCCAGCCCTGTGGGCTGAGAAAAATCAAAAAAGAACCTAAATTGTTCATGATGAACAATAAATATTGATTGATAAATAAAGCAGGTAAGTGAAATGGGGGATATGCACGTCCACAGGGGCCCTATATTTATAGGGCTTAGACTCACCCACCTGCCTACCAAGCAAATCACCATGACACTACCAGTATTTCTTAACAGAGGAACTCTTGGGGTGAAGTTACTTTAAAGAAAAGAGTGTAGTTCATGGTTTTTCTTCCAAATAATTTTCTCACAAAATTCTTATTATGCAGTTTCCATCCATTTAAACAAGGGTTTATTAAATGCTACTGAATACATAGCAGTCTTGGATACATATCCACTTTAAAGGGTTATTTGAATCAGAACAAAGCACAGTGAGTTTCTGGCATCCTTGAATATGATTTCTAGTCTATTTAATAGCCACGTCTGAAGTGGCATCTTATTTTTGAGCTTTGAGTAGTTGTCATTCACACAATATAGCTTAAAAATCTTTTTCTTTCTTTTCTTTTCTTTTTTCACTTTTTGTTATTTTGTGAGCCTAAGTCAAACTCTTTGGCTTGGCAGTATATCTTTTACAACTTCAATGCCTTTTGGTCTGAATGACTGCACTGAATAATCTTAACAAAGTTGAGACAAGCGCATGATTATTCAGACACAGATATGGAGTCCAGACATACACAGGGAAATAATTCTAAAGTTTTGAGCCCCCATAGTGCTTACTGTTCGTACTGTACAGACTTGCCACTTGGCACTCCAGCCAACATTCACATTTAGTATTTGAAAGTAAAACCACTTGGTGGGCTTTCTCCTCTATATCCCCTCCCTGGATGAGCTATCTAGAGGATCAGCTGCCATGAACAGAAGTAGGGAGCTTTTGAGAGGAGACAGGCATGCAATATAGCAAAAGGGATGAAAGAGGTTCAGATCTCAAAGACAGTAATAGAGAAGGAGGGTCAAAACCTGCAAGTTGAGTGTGGAGAAGCAGAGTGATGGATTATAGAACAGAATGGAGAAAGACATGGGTAAAGGTTTCTATTACCACAGAAAGAAAGGCCTCAAATGGGAAAAAAATATATTATAAACTGGAGTGTTATGTTTTCAGTACACGGAATGGTCTTACCCCCCTTTTGTGTATTATAGGCTAGAGGCTAATCTCAGGTGAAGATGAGACAAGGGAATTCTAAGAGAAGTGACAGGTTATAGGATCAGGGTAAAGAAAATTACAGTGAAATGAAGAGTGAAGCCAAAATAGATACAGGAAATGGGGAAAAAAAGGAATCAGTGATAAAGAAAAGCGTATTATAAGGAAAAGAAAAGCATACAAAAATAATTTTACGCTTTCCTTTGAATTTAGGGTCATCTTACTTTTAGAAAACAGACCTTTGGGGCAGTATATTTTAGCAATTTTGAGTACTAACCACCAAGATACTAAAACTTGATCGAGGGAGATGTAGTCTTTGAGTTTCAAGATCCATATCCTTACAGCAACTTTAACATAGAATGATCATACTCAGAACACAATAATTACATACATTTAATTAAATTTCATTGAGAATTACCCTTACTTCTCACAAGACGTGGGATATTTTACATTTAAAATTTAAAGGTGCAAGTGACGTATTGCATGGAGCGCTGGGTATGGTGCATCAACAATGAATTTTGGAACACTGGAGAAAAAAATAAAATGAAATAGTTTGAGAAGAAAAAAAAGGAAAAAAATAAATAAAAAAATAAAGGTGAGGGTGACTGGGTGGCTCAGTGGGTTAAAGCCTCTGCCTTCGGCTCAGGTCATGATGCCGGGGTCCTGGGATCAAGCCCCACATCAGGCTCTCTGCTTCAGCGGGAAGCCTGCTTTCCCCTCTTTCTCTGCCTGCCTCTCTGCCTACTAGTGCTCTCTGTTTGTCAAAAAAAAAAGGGGGGGGGATGTCTTAAAAATAAATAAATAAATAAAGGTGCATGTGAAGTCTACACAAACCAACCCACATTTTTTCTGAAAGCTAACACACTAACGCCCCTAACTGAATTCTCCTTAGAAGCTGCATTTTTCTAAGTAAGAGAAATCAACTGAAGACAGTTTTAAATACATCTAACCAAGAAGACTGCAATATTCAATCAATTAATATTATCAGTGTGGTGATTATTTGACTATCTTTGATATCAGAGCCATGCTTCAGAATTTCAAGATTCACTTCACTTTGAAAAATCTAAGTATACATGCTTTTTACCTACTGTAATATAAAATATACATATTAAAATTTTATCAAAAAATTGAACACACAAAAGGAGAGTGCACACTTTACCAAGAATTTTGACAAAAACTTAATTTGTTTTCAGATATCTTAGTATCTATGAAATATATAAAACATAAGCTAATGTGAATGTGGTGTATACTGTTTGTATGACAAAGACTGCCGGTATACATTAGCATGAGAATTTTTAAAAGACAGAAGTATATATAATAATAATAATAATAATAAAAAGCAAACCAGGATCTGGGAAACCTATGTTTTAGCCTCAATCCTGCTTTTGTCTATAAGTTATGTCACTTGTTTAACTTTTCTCTCTCTTTTTTCTGTGACAAGCATCTTTTTTTTGGTTAATTATATTTTTATTGAAATATAGTTGACATACAACTTTTTCTCTCTTTAACTGGGAATAATATATTCCTTACCTAGTTTGTTGAATATAGAAATGTAGTTTTAAACAAAATCTATAAAAACATATGAAACATAATTTCATTATTTAAGTGTAATTTCCTTAGGGGTCATAAACAACTTCACTCACTAAACATTTGTTATCCAACATATGGCTCTCTCTCTTTTCTTCAAATTATCATATCTTGGACTTTTCTTCTACTGGGAGAAAAGGCAAGAAAGGGGAGGAAGAGATAAAAACATTTTATTTCTCCAATCCATCACTTTATTACCGTAATTTAAACTATTCTAGTTGAAGCTTTTGAGGGAAATGATACTGAATTCAATACTTAAAAACACGTGTTTGATGTCTCATGTGTATCTTTTGACTTTGAATGGTATCATGTGAAGAGTGAAGAATGAAAGCAAAGACTGCAACAAAAAATAGCTTATTTCATAAATGAATATGCCAGAAAGTAGATATTTTACTGTGTGGATCATTATCATCATCCCAGGCTCTAGTGTAGTAGAGAATCTGGGATATTTATTATATGAATGAATGTCTCTATCTTTGCAAGAAAAAAAAATAATTCCTATTCTTCATATACCTAATTATTTGCCATGGAGTCATTCTTACCACAAATTTTTCTCTGTCCCCCACATAATTGCTTTTCCTACGGTTTCTAAATTGGGATTCGTTGGCATTTTATCAAATGTAGGACCTGTAGTCATCCCTTAACTTGTTTGGCAAGTTCAGTGGTAACACATTTTTTCTACTTAATCAGGAGGTGAAGTTTCCAGAAACATCTCAAAGATAAAAAAAAAAAAAAAAAAGGCACTGTCCTTGCAAAAAGTGATGTAAGAGGTAAGGAGGTAAGCAACAAAACTGAACAAATGAGTTTGGGGAGAAACCTAGCCTTTTATAGTGTAAAAGGAAACAGAAGTACTTTCCGCCGGTCTAATGAAGGGTTTTGAAATTGAGGGTCCTTAGAGGAAACCTGGAATTAGAACAAGTTAAAAAAGTTAAGAATGTAGGGAGTGAATGGAGAGGGCTTGTTTGTCTAGAGTTGGTGCCTTAATAGAAAAACGGCAGGCCAGCAGTAATGCTGCCGCTGATAAATTGGCATGTATAAGAATGGGGACAGGAAAGCATGGTGCTAATGACAGTTAGAGATTTTTTTTTTTTTTTAAGGAGCACATGAACTAATCCAAAGGAGTTACTTAAAATTACAGTTTGCTCTTTTCTCTCTCTCTCTCTCAGAATTGTTTAAAGAGAAGAGGGAGAGGAAAAGGAAAGGTGTAATTTATAGGATGTACCTTAGGAACTATTATTAGAAGAATAAAAAAGAGAACTACTGGCAAATGTAAGTGCATTAAAAATGCAGTAATTAAAAGGTTCTACAAGAAAAAAGGAAAATCAGAGCTAACAGTCTTCTATTAACCTACTGTGATTTATAACTCACATTCTACTTTTTTCTTCTAGTACAAGTTCTCTGTTACTGTGTATAATAGCCACAGCAATTTTCTGTTGTGGTAACCCATATTGGTTGTAGTGAGTGGATCTTAATTTGTTTTTAATGTGCCTCTAGTTCATCAGCTTCAATTTCAGGGGGAAATTTCTCTGTGCTTCAAATAGCACCCAGTGTAGCTACTGTGTATTTGCAACTGATGTCTATTTTGGTAATACAACAGTTATCAGTAAATAAGAAGAAACAATGAAATGTGTTACAACATTGAAGGAAAGGACAAGGATAGATATAACTGATGATGAAGTGTATTTATTCTGGGAAAACCGAGGTGGTATGTAAATGTTGGGAAGTGGGAAAGGATACACTAAAGATAAATCTAGAAAAATAAAGTGAGAATAAGATAAATGCAAGGAGTGTGATGAATCATTTCCTAAGGAAATTAACCTAAATTCCTGATGGATGGTTAAGCATTCTGTGAACACATGAAAGCACTTGTGTTTCTAAATGTTAAATTAAGATATGCTCAAAATTTCATAAGAAATCAATACCGATTAAAATGCTGAGCATGTTTGGCAACGTTCTAAAGATTACGAGCATTATCCCACTTAAAATGCTTCTAAATAATATAGGTAGGAACGAATATATACCCTATGAAAAACTGATGTACAGAAATATGAAGCTTGCCCAAAGTCACACAAGAAGTTAAGTGGCAGAAATTTCAAATGCAGGTGGAATCGGGTTTCATGCACAGGTTGACTCCTGAGGTAGGCACTGGTAGTCACAATACCCTCTGTGTCCAAGAGAACCATAAAGATACACTGTTACTGTTGCAGTTGAAATTTTTACAAGGAAACCACTAATGGAATTGAAGTACTTCATTGGACTAGCACACCTAGCACAGGTTGCTAAGAAAGATCTTCAGGTTCTTTCTGCCAAGGCTGAAGATGGTCTCTCCTGGCCTCATTGCAGTGCACCAAATGCTGCTCAAATGTGTCAAAGTGCCTAGCTTATTACAAGGGCATTGACAAAAGTAGAGCAGAAGAGAAAAAAAATAATAATGAGAAGAAGAGCAACCTGATGTCTCTACTTAGTTTCTTCTTTCTTCTGCCATGTATGCTTTCTAAAATATCCCTCGGTCCAGCTCAAATTAAATCCCATGAAATTTTGTTTGAAGTTTATTGTGTGCTACTTGAGAAATGATAATGTTTCATCAATGTTTTTATGTTATCTCCAATAGCCCTTGCACCTCATCTGTCCCAAGGACATCATGGAAAATAATTTGAGGACAAACCGAAGTACTCTCGCACCTTAATCATTTGGCATTGAGTTGATAACAGAAAGGGCAGGATGGATGACTGCAGTCACCCTGTCATTTTGGAGGGAAACATCTCAGAGGAGAGTAAATATGATAGCCGTTTTATCTTGAAACCAAACCAAAGGCATGATTTCCTTGTAATCCTTGGTGATTGGAGAATGAAAGACCCAATATGACCGTAGGAAAAGAAGATTTTATGTTAACAGCAGAAATAGTTTAACATTTTAAGCAATATGAAATTTACAAAGTGCATAAGCAGATATAATCTCTTTTGATCTAACTCCCTGAGAGGCAGGTAGCTGTGTATCCACAGAAAAGTTGCTTGTTCTTTCTTAAATATCAGCTTTCTCAATTGTAAAGTGAGAAAAACAATAATTCTCCTTGGGCAAGTTACTTAACCCCTCTGTTCCTCAGTTTCTTCATTTGTAACGATAGGATGAGGTTGAAATATAATTCTGCAGATATTCAACTGTTTTTCATGTACAGAAATGGCAATTTCATATGCTTCAACCTAATATTTGTAGTGTTGTTGTAAAGATGAATACACTTAAAACAGGGCCAAGATCTTAGTACACACTCAGTGTTAATTTTATAAATATGATCTCACTTCATTCTTAAAACAGTCCTGTGACAGATAATTGGGTTCCACCTTTGGGTATAAATTTATGTGAAAAAACATATACTCTTTATGGATTTATAAGGGGGAGGAATGTAGCTTTACAACAAATACCACTGCAACATAACCCTTTGTCCAGTGCTTTCTAGGCTCCTCAATGTATATATACTGTATCAGCCGCTAACAAGTTCTCTGAGCTGCTTTTCCCTCCCATCCAAATTTGCCATCCACTGGATGCGTCACTAGTTTTGTAGTTGAGGTTTTAACAAATATTCATGGGACTTTTACCTTATAAAATGGCTTAAGGCCAAAAAAATGAGTAGCTTTATGCTCATCAACTTAGATAGGGGTATAAAAGCATGTCAGAGGAAATTTTTTAGTGGATTCAGGTATTGCTTGGTTAAAAAAAAAATAAAGTGGAATTTATATAATATAATGTACAGGAAGAAATAAAATAAAAATTCAGAGTTATTTGTTTTTATATTCTGATATTTTTGTGGAAAGTTTTTCCATTTTGGTTTTAACTTCTAAAATATCAATCATAGTACATATACTAAAAATTGGAATGATACAGAGAAGATTAGCTTGGTGCCTGCACAAAGGATGCCATGCAAATTCATGAAGTGTCCCATATAAAAAAATTTAAAAATAAAATAAATAAAATAAAATATGAATTGTAAGGTCCTTGCCAGTGAACATTGTGCCTTTGCACATATGCATATAACATGTATACAATATGCATTATACACATGTAAATACGTATATAATATGTATACTCAATTGGTACATATTAAAAAGGAATAACTCATTAAAATTGAAAGTATAGGATGCTAAATATTATGGAGACAAAATGAGTAAAAGAAATACATTTTTGAAACTGTTTAATCTGTATTTTATAAAAATGCCTTTGAAAATGAACCTGAAAGATCACATGCATATTTTGTAAAGTATTCTCTACTGTGAATAAATATATTATATAAAAGTCAAGGGGGGCGCCTGGGTGGCTCAGTGGGTTAAAGCCTCTGCCTTTAGCTCATGTCATGATCCCAGGGTCTGGGAGCCTGCTTCCCTCCCACCCCCTGCCTGCCTCTCTGCCTGCTTGTGATCTCTATCTGTCAAATAAATAATTTTTTTTTAAAAATCTTAAAAAAAAAGTCAAGGTATTATTATAATTAACAAAACTTATTATTGGATTTTTTCCCCAATAATTTTAATAGTACAATAGTTATTTTGGGTCCCTTTCTCTCTGACTATGAGTAAACTAATTCAACCCTGTACATTATTATTTATTTGAGAAATAATATAAAATACATCAGGAATTTTTTCATAAAATGTATTTTTGCACATATGCAAAGTCTAAATGATTGAGATAGAGAGGTCTTTTGTGAACCCTACTGAAAAAACAAACATCAAAAGAGAAATGTAATGTAGCTATTTCTCCTATCCTTTTTTCTCAAATATAATCATTCGAGAGGATTATTATAATTTTTGAAAGAATCGAAACTAACAGAGCAGTAATCGTAGTGAATAGGAATTTTAATAATTGAGTATTCAACATATTCTCTTATTGGACTGAAAAATAATTTTTCTCTTAGTACAGTATGTGTGTACAGTGTGAGAAAGTGCATGTGTCAAAACACATGAGGCTGGTATTTTTTTATTGGGTTTGTTGGTTTTACTTCTAGGATTTTGTTTCTAAAATGGTGACTTTGGACATGAACTGACATCATCTTCATTATGCCAAAAAGAAGACAAGATAAGAAAATAGGATTTGCTTGCCCAAAGTTACCTATCTAGAATTTGTTTGCCCAAAGTTCAGATCAGATCTCAAAATTCCTGTCCAGTATTCTTTCTTTCACATATGGTTGCTACTTACTTCTATTAACTAATTTATTCTAGAATTTAATCATTTTCATTTTCTTATTTTTCTTTCTGTCAAACTGATATTATTAATTCTTTAAATTTATAACAGTACCATTGGAGTAGACAGAAATCTACTGAGCTAAGAAATAAGATACCAAATTTTGCTTGAGAATAATAGAAGGGTTTTCAGCCATTTATCTATAATTTAAATTATTAAAGTCGAATCACCATTAATAGGAATTAGTAAAACATACATATCTGGAAAGTGGCTGATGAACAATAGAAAGATTTACAGACTTTTGTCCATCTCAATGACTTCATTTTCCATTCATTCTTGTTCAGGATACATAAGCTATTAGCATATTATTTGAAGTAGAATTCAACCACTATGAAAGTACTTTTTTAACAAAAATAGTTTTTAAAGATCATGAAGATATCAGAACTCACATAGAAAACCTAAGTAACATGAAGAAGATTCTTTTTTAATTTAAAAATCCACTCAAACTCCTTCCTCAAGTAATTCTTCCTTTCCCTTTTACCTTCCCCAATTTGCTATCTTGATTAATATCTGCCTAGTCTGTTCAAAATGATTTAGATACAACTAAGAGTTTACTATAAATTTGACCCAAACATACTAAAGAAATCCAGCAAACAAATATGAGAACAATGTATTTCTCACCTTGAGAAGGAAAATCTCATTGGATAAATGACAAACTGATGGCAAGGAAAACTAAATTAACCATCTGTCTAAGGCAGCTCCCCGCTATTTCTTTATTTTTCTTCTTGCACTTATAATACCTGGAATAGCACAAATTGCCTGTTTATTGACTTTTCCCCCCTCACTAAGATGCTAAACTCCATCAAAACAGGAACTTAAATAGATTTTCTTAAACAGTGCCTGACACATAGGTTTCCTAAATATTTGTAGAATGAATAAATAAATGAGAAATTGGTTGTTTGGGGAAACCAAACTAAACTAAAAATAGTTTTATGGTTAACAAAATAAAACAATATTTGTTGAAAATATCTATAACATGTCTCTAATGAGCATGGTAGTATTTAGATTGTGATTGAGTTTCATATTCCCTTTCAGGGTCATAATCCTGAATATCACTTCTTATTATATAGTATAATACATAAGTCATGAGAATTACAGTAAAATCCATACTGGCTTTATGACTGACCTTGTTTGGAATAAATCTTCAATTTGGATGTGATTTCTTATAATGGGCCAATTTCCCTGAAAAGCAAGTAAGTAAAATATATTGATTAATTGAGAACTGTAGTTAATTGGGTTTTTACTAAAATTTATTTTTACTGGCACAGAGTAGGTACCTAATAAATATTTGTCAAATATGTGAAGTTTAGTTAGTTAAAGTAGACTTGTTATTTTGTTTTTAGTTACTCAATAAAAAGAGAATTTTTCAATTAAATATGTAATATGCAATGACATTAGAATCCACATAACAGACAAATAAGCAATTTAAAAATATTACAAGTTCTTCCCGTTCTCTTCTTTTTCATCTTCCTTTCCATCTTCCCTTCTCTTTACTTATCTTTCTTTCCTGAATAATTTAGACCCAAACTCATTAGATGGGGACAAGTAAGGTTAGCATCCATAGAGAGTATAGGTATAGGTATATAGACTCTATAGAGTATAGAGTATAGGGAGAACTCAGCAGCCTGAAGAGCAGTGTTGGAGCTCAAGAAGGATGAGAAGAGCATCTGGTGTGGGGAGGGAGGACTGGGATGTTCAGCATCAATAGAATAATATACATGAGGAAATTGATCAAATAAATATGTTAAGCAAAATTGGGAGATAGGGTTTCCACTGTTGTAGAAAGAAGTTACAAATATGAAAAGAAAGAAACTATGTTGGATCCTGTGGTGTTGGCTTAAAAACGCACATATCAGTGTGAATTCCTAGTGTATGGAAATAGATAGAAGATATATGTTAATATGTGTGTATATATAGAAAAATAGATAAATAGATGGATAGATGAATTTTTCCTACATATATTTTCTTAGTTCCAAATCCTGAGAACAATGACACACTCAAACAATGGGCACACCTACCTCCCAAATCTTGGTTTCTAAATACCATTTCTGAATAAAAGAAACTAGGACTGCTTGGAGAAGTAGCTGTTTGCACAGCTGGGGCATGAGAAAGACAAAAAGAGCCTCTCTTATTGTACAAAAATATGGAAGTACTCAAAAAAATGCCAGGGACATGTCAAAGAAAGAAGAAGTCAGATTAAAGAAGATCATACTGCCCATATCTAAGACTATTAGAAGATCAAAGTGAATAATAATAAAAGCAAATGATAACCCGTTGGATAAAATGGATATCCATGAGCTTATATTTATCTTAGTAAGTCAGTAAGTTGAAAGTTAATGTACTTCTCCATAATATACTTACCAAAAATTCTTTTACATGATCACCTTAATCATGAATTAATACTAACTTCACAAGTTATGTACCAAATGATAGGATACTGTGAGATGAACAAAAAAATCCCTTTCATTATTCTTCAAAGACAGACAATTTAAATCCAGTAATAGGAAAGTAGAAGATAAACCTCAAAGAGCATCTTGCAAAATAACTAAGTCGTAATTTTTTTAAATGTCAAATCCATGAAAATTATGGGGAAATTGAGGAAATCTAGATTATAAGAGACTAAAGAGGCAGAATAATGAAATGCACTGCTTGATTCTAGACTGGATCCTTTTGCTATCAAGAGTATTATTGAAACCAGCAACAAAACTTAAATGCAGTCTGAGGATTATATGGTAGCGAGTATCTATTTTCTGAATTTAGTGGCTGCATTTCATTTATAAAGAGATGTCCATGTTTGTGGGGAAAATATGTTCAAGTGCTCAGTTGTTACTACTCTCAAATTATCATTTTCAGATCATTCAGGAACAATATTATTTGTACTGCAGTTACAACATTTTTGTAACTTGGAATTGTTTCAAAGTAAGAAAATAACTTAAAAAATTCAAATTCAACATCTTCCATGCAATTTTGTCATAATCCTAAAGTAGTGTTCAGGTTATAGAAAAGTCATGTATATTTCGTGAATTTGTATAATACAATCTGAAGTGTAGACTGCAGGCCTCCCCTTTTAAAATAAGGTAGGTAAATAATTAAAAAAGAACAATATGCTTTGTGGGGTTTCCATTGAAAACAATTAAGATTTCTCAGATGTTTGTTACTAATGGTTATAGTGATGGTTTTCTGTTTTCTTTTGTTTAAATGTGAAAGGTCTTTTTATTTAATTTAGTAGGAAGGAGTCAAATCTCTGATAGGTATTAAGACATCAATGAATATTGTCTAAATGGGAAATTATGAAGGGCACCTGGGAGGCTCAGTTGGTTATGCATCTACCTTTGGTCTAGTCATGATCCCAGAGTCCTGGGATCAAGCCCCATGCTGTGAGCCTGCTTTTCTCTCTCCCTCTACCTGTCACTCCCCCTGCTTGTGCACTCCTCTCTCTCTGACAAATAAATAAATAAGCTTTAAAATGAAGTTATGATACTTCCTGAGAGGCAGAAAACTTAGCAGAAATAATATGTGGATAGATAACATTTTTATACTTACCCACATTACTATAATACAACCATTTTTAAATAGTATGGCAAATAATAGAAGGCAGAGGCTTAACCCACTGAGCCACCAGGTACCCTAATAAATAAAATCTTTTTAAAAAATTGAAAATTACAATATTAAGTTTGTGTGGCATAAAATATTCTACTTGTATTTGAATGCTTGTTTAGTTGGTCAATCAAGTAATAATTTTTATATCTGACATTTAAAATAGCTGAAAGATTATCATAATTAACCTAACAAGGGATCACAGAGGTTGACTATATCTTCCTAAAGGCAAAAAATATTTAAAGGAGACTATCCTTCGAATATTCTTTTCCCCTGTTTTGGAGAATACTCATTCTTAGGTAGAAATGAGTTGTGGGCATGAGGGGTTTGGAGTATGACTGGAGAAGTTAGGAGTATGGGAGCCCCAGGATACCTGAAATTTGCTATGCTTTCATAGAAAAAACATTTCCCCATGTCTAAATGTCTGCTAGTCTTGGGGATATCCTCCTAGTCAGGCATTGTGACGTACTAATAGAAGCAAAAATATAACAATAAGACCTCTTACATTTCATGGACTCTTTCTTAACTTGTGAGAAAATTAACTTTCCACAAATATGATTTGAAGAAATTTATGGTGTTCACTTAAGAAAAGAGAACTCTATATTACTAAAAACAAGTTAGGCTAAGATCAGTAACATGGTATAGAGGGTTCAAACTATAATTCTGCTCTATAAATATGGAAACTTAGACAAATTATTTAACCTCTTTGTGCCTCATTTTCTTCATATGTAAAACAAGGGTAATAATTACACCTAAATCATGGGATTATTATGAGCATTACATGAGACAGCACATGTAAATTGCTGAAAGTAGTACCTAGGACATAAGAAACACAAATTCCTATCTCTTATTATAATTATTTGGGATCAAATTTGCTATCAAGCAAAAATGGAAGCTACACTAAGAAATGAGGATTTGTGGGGCACCTGGGTGGCTCAATGGGCTGAAGCCTCTGCCTTCAGCTCAGGTCATGTCTTTCCATGTCTTCTGCCCATTTCTTGATTGGATTATTTGTTCCTTGGGTGTTGAGTTTGAAAAATTCTTTATAGATTTGGATACTAGCCCTTTATCTGATTTTATTTGCAAATATCATCTTCCATTCTGTTGGCTATCTTTTGGTTTTGTTGACTGTTTCCTTTGCTGTGCAAAAGCTTTTGATCTTGATGAAGTCCCAATAGTTCATTTTTGCCCTTGCTTCACTTGCCTTTGACAATGTTTCTAGGAAGAAGTTGCTGTGCCTGAGGTCGAAGAGGTTGCTGCTTGTGTTCTTCTCAAGGATTTGATGGATTCCTGTCTCGCATTGAGGTCTTTCATCCATTTTGAGTCTATTTTTATGTGTGGTGCAAGGAAATGGTCCAGTTTCATTTTTCTGCATGTGTCTGTCCAATCTTCCCAACACCATTTGTTGAAGATACTTTTTTCCATTGGACCTTCTTTCCTGCTTTGTTGAAGATTAGTTGACCATAGAGTTGAAGGTCTATTTCTGGGCTCTCTATTCTGTTCCATTGATCTATGTGTCTGTTTTTGTGCCAGTACCATACAGTCTTGATGATTACAGCTTTGTAATAGAACTTGAAATCTGGAATTGTGATGTTGCCAACTTTGGTTTTCTTTTTCAACATTCTTCTGGCTATTCAAGGTCTTTTCTGTTTCCATATAAATTTGGGGGCTATTTTTTCCATTTCTTTGAAAAAAATTGATGGTATTTTGATAGGGATTGCATTAAATGTGTAGATTGCTTTAGGTAGCATTGACATTTTCACAATATTTGTTCTTCCAATCCATAAGTGTGGAAGGAGTTTCCATTTCTTTGTGTCTTCCTCAATTTCTTTCATGAGTACTTTATAGTTTCCTGAGTACAGGTTCTTTGCCTCTTTAGTTAGGTTTATTCCCAGGCTTATTCTTATGGTTTGGGGTGCAATTGAAAATGGAATTGACTCCTTAATTTCTCTTTCTTCTGTCTTGTTGTTGGTGTATAGAAATGCAACTGATTTCTGTGCATTGATTTTATACCCTGATGCTTTACTGAATTCCTATATAAGTTCTAGCACTTTTGGAGTAGAGCCTTTTGGATTTTCCACACAAAGTATCGTATCATCTGCAAAGAGTGAGAGTTTCACTTCTTCTTTGTCAATCCAGATGCCTTTTATTTCTTTTTGTTGTCTGATTGCTGAGACCAGGACTTCTAGTACTATGTTGAGTAGCAGTGGGTGATAGTGAACAGCCCTGCCCTGTTCCTGACCTTGGGGAAAAGCTCTCAGTTTTTCCCCATTGAGAATGATATTTGCTGTGGGTTTTTCATAGATGGCTTTCATGATATTGAGGTATGTATCCTCTATGTCTACACTATGAAGAGTTTTGATCAAGAAAGGATGCTGTACTTTGTCAAATGCTTTTTCAGCATCTATTGAGAGTATCATATGGTTTTTGTTCTTTCTTTTATTAAAGTTTTGTATCACATTGATTGATTGTGGATGTTGAATCAACCTTGCAGCCCAGGTATAAATCCCACTTTGTCGTGGTAAATAATCCTTTAAATGAATTGGCTAGTATTTTGGTGAGAATTTTTGCAACAGTGTTCATCAAGGATATTGGTCTCTAATTCTCCTTTTTGATGGGGTCTTTGTCTGGTTTTGGGATCAAGGTAATTCTGGCCTCACAAAATGAGTTTGGAATTTTTCCTTCCATTTCTATTTTCTGGAACAGTTTCAGGAGAATAGGCATTAATTCTTCTTTAAATGTTTGGTAGAATTCCCCTGGGAAGCCATCTGGCCCTGGGCTCTTGTTTGTTGGGAGATTTTTGATTAATGCTTCAGTCTCCTTACTGATTATGGGTCTGTTCAGGTTTTCTACTTCTTCCTGGTTCAGTTTTAGTAGTTTATACTTCTCTAGGAATGCATCTATTTCTTCCAGATTGTCTAATTTGCTGGTGTTTAGTTGCTCATAATATGTTCTTATAATTGTATTTCTTTGGTATTGTTTGTTATCTCTCCTCTTTCATTCATGATTTATTAAATTGGATCCTTTCTCTTTTCTTTTTGTAAGTCTGGCCATGAGTTTATCAATGTTATTAATTCTTCCAAAGAACCAGCTCCTAGTTTCATTGATTTGTTCTACTATTCTTTTGGTTTCTATTTCATTGATTTCTGCTCCAATCTTTATGATTCCTTTCCTCCTGTTGGGTTTAGGCTCTCTTTGCTGTTCTTTCTCCACCTCCTTAATGTGTAGAGTTAGTTTGTGTACTTGAGGCCTTCTTATTTCTTGAGAAAGACTTGATCTGAAAATATGCAGGGAATGATCCCAGTCTTTTGGTACTCGTTGAAACCTGATTTGTGACCCAGGATATGATCTAGTCTGGAGAATGTTCCATGCGCACTGGAAAAGAATGTGCATTCTGTTACTTTGGGATGGAATGTTCTAAATATATCTGCAATGCCCATCTGGTCCAGGGTGTCATTTAAAGCCTTAATTTCCTTGTTGATCTTTTGCTTAGATGATCTGTCCATTTCATTGTTGGGGGAGGATGTTAAACTCCCCTACTATTATTGCCATATTGTTGATGTGTTTCTTTGATTTGTTATTAATTAGTTTATATAATTGGCTGCTCCCATGTTAGGGGCATAGATATTTAAAATTGTTAGATCTTCTTGTTGGACAGACCCTTTGAGTATGAAATAGTGTCCTTCCTCATCTCTTATTATATAGTCTTTGGCCTAAAATCTAATTTATCTGACATAAAGATTGCCACCCCAGCTTTCTTTTGATGTCCCTTAGCATGTAAATTGTTTTCCACCCCCTCACTTTAAATATGGAGGTGTCTTTGGGTCTAAAATGAGTTTCTTGTAGACAGCATATCGGTGGGTTTGTTTTTTTTATCCATTCTGATACCCTGTGTTTTTTGATTGGGGCATTTAACCCATTTACGTTCAGGGTAACTAATGAAATATATGAATGTCATGCCATTGTATTGCCTGTAAGGTGACTGTTACTGTATGTTGTCTCTTTTCTTTCTGGTTTGTTACTTTTAGGCTCTCTCTTTGCTTAGAGGACTCCTTTTAGTATTTGCTATAGGGCTAGTTTGTTGTTTGCAAATTCTTTTAGTTTTTATTTGTCTTGAAAGCTTTTTGTCTATTTTCAATGACAACCTAGCTGGATATAGTATTCCTGGCTGCATATTTTTCTCCTTTAGTGCTCTGAATATATCATGCAAGTCCTTTCTGACCTGCCAGGTCGCAGTGGATAGGTCTGCTGCCAATCTAATATTTCTACCATTGAATGTTACAGACCTCTTGTCCTGAGCTACTTTCAGGATTTTCTATTTGTCTCTGAGACTTGTAAGTTTTACTATTAGATGATGGGGTGTGGGCTTATTTTTATTGATTTTGAGGGGGGTTCTCTGTGCCTACTGGATTTTGACGCTTGTTCCCATTGTCAAATTAGGGAAAGTCTATGCTATAATTTGCTCCAATATACCTTCTGCCCCCCTCTCTCTTTCTACTTCTGAGATCCCAATTATTCTAGTATTGTTTAATCTTATGGTATTACTTACCTCTCAAATTCTCCCCTTGTGGTCCAGTAGTTGTTTGTCTCTCTTCTGCTCAGCTTCTTTATTCTCCATCATTTGGTCTTCCATATCACTAATTCTCTATTCTGCCTCATTTATCCTAGTAGTAAGAGCCTCCATTCTTTATTATACCTCATTAATAGCTTTTTTTATTTCAACTTGGTTAGATTTTATTTTTTATTTATTTATTTTTTAAAAGACTTTTTAAAATTTATTTGACAGACAGAGATCACAAGTAGGCAGAGAGGCAAGCAAAGAGCCCGATGTGTGGCTTGATCCCAGGACCCTGGGATCATGACCCAAGTCGAAGGCAGAGGCTTTAACTCACTGAGCCACCCAGGAGCCCCTCAACTTCGTTAGATTTAGTTATTTTATTTCTCCAGAAAGGGATTCTCTAGAATGTCTAGTATCTTCTGTGTTTTTTTCTCTAGTAGATTCTCTAGTATCTTCTGTGCTTTTTTCAAGCCCAGTTAGCACCTTGATAGTTGTCCTTCTGAACTCTAGTTCTGACATATTACTAATGTCTGTATTGATTAGGTCCCTAGCCATCAGTACTGCCTCTTTTTTTTTTTTAATGTAAGTTTTTCCACCTTGTATTTTATCCATATAATAATGGATGAATGAGCGAACAAAATACTAAAAGGGTAACAATGACCCCAGAAAAATACAGAGTAACCAAGTCAGAAGAGATATAAAACCGGGGGCAGAAGGAAGGAAATATGTGTATATATATATATATATATATATATATACACATATATATATATACTAGAACAGAGCCACACACTTGATTTTTGGTGTATTTTGGTCTGTTAAAAGAAACTGTCTCCCATGGATTTTAAAGAAAGACACACACACACACACGCACACACATAAGGTTAAACATGATGAAGGGATAGAATATTACTGTAAACATGAAAAATTTAAAAAGGTTCTAAAAAAGGAATTGATAAGATAAAAAGTTGTTTAAAAAGAGAGGGGGAAGAATGTTATCAGACTGGAGACTAGAACAAAATGCTAGATTTAGGGTATATTTTGATCTATTAGAAGAAACTGTATCCCAAAATTTTAAAGAAGGAAATACCTATATGTTAAAAAAAGAAAATAAGATTAAATATAATGAAGGGATAGAATATGACTATAACAATGAAAATTTATAACAATGAAAATTTTAAAAGATTTTTTTAAAGGTATTGATAAGATAAAATATTTAAAAATTGTTAGAAAGGGAAAAAGGAAAAATTTAAAAATTAGAATAAGAAAAAAAGTCTGGGGGCGCCTGGGTGGCTCAGTTGGTTAAGCCTCTGCCTTCAGCTCAGGTCATGATCCCAGGGAGGTCATGATCCCAGGATCCATAAAGCAGGGAGCCTGCTTCCTCCTCTCTCTCTGCCTGCTTCTCTGCCTGCTTGTGATCTCTCTCCCTCTGTCAAATAAATAAATAAAATCTTTAAAAAAAAAATCTGAAAACTTTAACTTTGAAAAACTAAAGAATCATGAGGAAAAGTCATGAATTCTATGTGCTGTATTCCTGTAGCTCTGAAGTGTGCAGTTCTCATTGATTGGTAAACTTGGTCTTGGCTGAATGTTCTTGTTGATCTTCTGCGGGTTGGTGGGGGGGGCTGTTAAAGTGATTCTTAAATGTCTTTACCAGAGGCAGAATTGCACCTCCCTTGCCAGGGGCCAGGTTAAGCAATCTGCTCATTTTTGCTTTCAGTGGCTTTTTTCCCTGAACGCTTTCCGTAGAGCTTTGGAGAACAGGAATAAAAATGTTGACCGCCCAATCCCTGGCTCTGTAAAGCTGAGAGCTCAGGGCCACAGTACTCAGTGTACCCTCAGAGAAAAGCAGTCAACCTCTCCTGTCTCCCTGGTCTCCAGCCACACTCTGAGCTCACACAGCCCATGAGCAAGCATTTCTATGTCTGGTCATGGCCCTGTTTGTAGTCTCCAACCCCAGCGAATTCCTGCAACATGCTCCCATACCACCTCTCACAGAGGAGGAAGAAGGCAGTCTACCCGGATCTGCCACTCGAAGAACGGTGGCCTGAATATGCCTTGGATAACAGTTTAAGGTAACCTCAAGCTGAGAGCCCACTGCTTGGCTCCATCTCTGCAGCCAGCTTCCCCACTCTGTACCTGTTAGCTCTGCCACATCAGACACCCCTGGTCTTTTTGTGACCTGATGGGTTCTGAGACCACACTGTCTCCATGAGGGCTCCACCCCCAGCTTAGCCTCTGGGGCAACGTCCCTCAGTGGAGCAGACTTCTAAAAGTTCTGATTTTGTGCTTCGATGCTCTGCCACTTGCCAGGAGCTGCCCCCCCCACCCCGAAGTCTCTCTTCCTGTATATCACCTCAGATTCACTTCTCCTACCTTCCAGAAAGTGGTCACTTTTCTGTTCCTAAAATTGCTGCTCTTTTTTGCTTCGATCTCCAGTTGAGTTTGTAGATGTTCAGAATGGTTGAATAACTATAGCTGAACTCCTGGGACCCTATGATATTAGGTTTCCTACTCTTCCACCATCTTGCTCCAGACAGAAAAGATTCTTAAAACTAGTTTGAGAACATTGATCAATCAAGGCCACTTCCTGGTTGGTTCAGTGGCTACACATCTGCTCTGGCTTCCCCAGCTGCTGCTCCTTCATGCCAGCCTGAGCTAGTTCTCTTCTTTCCAGTGCTGGCCTACGGGAAAGGCATTTCATCTAGCACATAGCTAGACACCCCCATGCCGAGCACACTCTCTTTGCACTCCGAGTAAATATATGTATTGGCCTATAACTAACGCCGTATTAAGGCATGCAAGTATTCCTTTTTTCCCCATCTGTAGAAATGGCGATGATAATAGCAGTATTCCTCACAGCATTGTTATAAGGATTTAATGATAAAACTTAGCAATTTGCCTGGCAGTCAAAAAACACAAGGTGTATTACTATTGTTTTATTATTATTATTATTATTATCTATATGATAAAATAAGATCAGAGTCTGAGACATACATGTGAGGGTACACTTACAATTTTATACTATGATAAGAACAGAAGAGCTAACATTTCAACTATTTTTAAGAAGGAATGCAGTTTTTCCAGATGGAGAGGAAGGGAAGAGCATTCATGAATTCCCCATGTGTTTTATCTAAACTTGACTTGTTTTCAAAAAGTCAGTGGGCCCACAGTTATTCCACTGAGAAAGTACTTTTGAATTGACCATGTCCACACAAACTAATCAATCAACAAGTAATTGAAAACCAAATCTGTGAAATATGCAAATAAAGTGTAAGACAGTCTCCCAGCTGGTTTTCCTATATCCACATTCTTTCTTCCTTAGCATAAGGAACCTTATATTCATAAGGTTGACACACTAATCTTCTTTCATGCAGTTTTCATCATGCCAAAACTGCTGGAGAACATGGAGTAATTTTCAAATAACTGCTGTATAAAGCCCATATGACTGTGTCTAGACTCAAGAATCACCCATAGTCTTGCAATTCAGAATACAGCACCAGCACCAACATCACCTGGGAACTTGTTAGAAATAGATAATCTCATACTTCAATCCAGACCTACTAAATTAGAGTCTGCAGTTTACCAAAATCCCCACGAATGCAAACTAAAGGTTGAGAAACAGTACTACACAACCTCCATTAATCTAAACCAAACAAAATCACTATCCCATTACACAACCCATGGTCCCATCAAAAAGAATGAAGTCCTTTCATTAATATCTCTGCATCCAAACAATCCCTTTGCTCGTAATCTTAACACCACTAGAAATGTTTTATTTCCTTTCCCCCTTTATCTAAATCCTATCTGTTTTTAAAGGCCCATGGAAAAAATCCTATACCTTCCATGAAACCAACACCATTTCAAGCCACACTATCCTTGCTGAACATTCCTGCATTTAGGTCAGTACCATTTCATTCTTCTTATTTATTATCATTCATTATTCATTGAATAATCATTTTCTAAATGTTTAGTATTGTTTACTGGGCACTGTTGCATTGGTCAGAATGCAAACAAAAACACAGACTTTCCCTGCTTTCCTTAAGCTCACAAATGGAGAAGAAACAGTTCAGTAGAGATGCCTTCTGCTCCACAGACATATAGGGCAAATGGGTAGATGTGGAGGTGCAGGGCCATACGGGATAAAGCAACATGATTTGTGCTTTTTTGTTGTAAAAACTACCTAAATAAGGGAGTAGTGCTGTTGAAATATATTAAAACTTTCTGTGGCATCAAATAGATTAAACATTTTAACTGATAGAGACAAGACAGGGATACTGTGCTTGGTTTCATGTTAATTTTATGATCTTACAGATGATTAAGGGTTTTTTAATAGGATGGCAATATGTCTTTCTTTGTTCATTCAACAAATAGCAGAATTTTAAAATAGCCCTTATTTGTCCTTTTCTGACTCTTTAGGCTTCAGACATGGTGTGCACTAAATAAATACTTGTTGATGGAAGACAGTCTTTGATCTCAAGTCAGGGACTAGGTTTACACACATGGAACAACCATTGCACAAATGCAGCCCTTTCCTCCTACTGCTTTTCATGACATAAGGAAATGTTCATGAATTTGCAATGACACTTTGGTTTATTAGCAGTGTCTTTTGGATCAAAAAGTTCCTCCAGGGTGCCATGGAAGTTTCTGTTTCTCTGTAGCTAATGTTTTTGTTCACCAGAGACTGTTTTGGAGTATAGCCAACCAAATGGAACTGGCTAGTAAAAGCTTTTGTGGGTGAGCAGTTTGGAAACAAGTTTCAAGACCATTTGCCAGCTAAACCTCAGCAGGTAGAATTTTAAACAACATAAGTTAATATAAAGGCTTCAGCTGAAAAAGCCTGGAGGAGCAACGAGAGAGAAAATGAAGTAGGTAACATCCCATATTCTTTGAGGGTAAAAATCAAAGTTAGCTTTTCTTATAGTAGCAAAACTACCCATTGGCTCTTTGGATAGAAACGGATGTTTCTGGAAGACAGTCACCCTTCAAAAGATTGCATGCTCCAAACAACAGCACCAGAGTACATTAAGGTTAGATATTATGCAAGACCTTTTGTGAGCCTCTTGTTTTCTTCAGTGTGATTTGAGAGCAGGATCACACAAGGAAATTTCAAACCAAACTGAGTAAAAAGACTATAAATAACATAAACTAGAACGTTATAGGATCTGGTATTAAACAAAAAGTACCCATCACTTTGGTTAAAGAACCAGCAACTTCCTTTTATTTATCATTTTCAAATTAGTTACAACCTTCCCTTATCTTCTTCAGCAATCTTGGGGAAGGTGAGTATTCCCACATCCCGTGCAATTTTCTTTTCAATGTTTAATTTCTCTGGGTGCAGGGGAAAAAAAAAAAAGCTCTGGATCCTTAATTGAGCAATTATTATTTCTTAAGTGAATATAGAGTTTGAGGATAGTGCCAACATCTCCCTTTCATCCAGAGAACAAGTCTGACATAGTCAGCGGCATACGTTGTCTGGCAACACCCCAGCTTTAGGTAGAAGAACCAAGTGAAGACTGAAAGGGAAACTCATTCTTCATCCCTAGTCACTCCCTGGCATCTACTGAGGTTCTTGAAAGAATGCCAATTAGGACCGATTTACATGTCTCCTTGGAGGTTTTAGATAACTCTTCACTAGGAACTGTTTGTTTTTCTCATTTAGACCATTTCTCCAGAGTAGGATTTGCAAACTTGCTGCTGAATATGCTGTTTGCAGATCATTGCTTGGTTTCCATACTGACATAAAGCACTGGTACTTGAAAAATTCATTAAGAAGTGACTCATCTGAACTCCCAGATCTCAATCTGTGGAGTGATTTTACCACATTTTCTACAGTGTTGTTCCAGAATCCAAACAGCAGAAAATAAAGAGTCCGTATGCAAACAGTTTATAAAATATGCCTAGATGAGGAACTTACTGCTTCATAGCTTGAGCCATTGTTTGAGCAATTCTAATTGTTTTAAAATTTTCTTTATATAGAGCTGGAATCCACTTCTCTGCCATTTTTCTTGGTTTTCTAGATACTCACTGTCTCCTTTATATAAAAAGCCCTTTGAATATTTAAAGATAGTTTCCATGCTTCTCTTCCTCTGCAGGTTTCTCTTTAATTAAACTACTCTTCCTTCGGCTACTCCTAAGGTTATATGGCATCCAAACTTCATCATTAATGAGCAGATTTTGAACATAGTCTGTTAATAATCAGCTCAATTAAAATAAAAAATATGTACAACTTACTTAAATATAAATTTAAGGTTAAATAATCTTTTTTATGTTTGGTTAAGTTTTGATTGAATACTATATTTAATGGTCTATAATACCTAAGATATAATCAGAAATTGCTATTAAAATGTCAGACTAGTAGACCCAGCTGCAGAAAGCATCTTTTTGTTTGCTTCTGTTAATGAAAATTTTACTGGACACTACTAAGAGGTGATTGAAAAATCATGCTGTTATCTACTGGTGTAAAATTTCTCACCAGAAAACTATGAGAACTTTGGGATTAAATGTTTGCTATCTAAATACAAGTTTTAGCAGCCCCTAAAATTGTTAGGAACACCTTAGAACACTTTGCTTCTTAATTACAGTTTCCCCCCAAAATTATTATACAGTATCAAATTAAAATATAGTTACTATTTGAGAAATTTCAAGCATTTATGAAAATATAATGAGCTAACCTTTTAAATCAGACTTGAAGACAGTTTGAATATTCCTTATATGCCCACAAAAGTTTCTCTAGTCTTTTGCAAAATGCTAACATGATTATATTTGTCCAACAATGTAGATGGTTAATATTCACCCAAGTGACATCAACAATTTAATGCATCATGCTTTTTCTTCTCATTAAAATTGCTATTACTGAAGCTCGACTAAATTTTCTTCATGCTTGGCCTTCTGTATAAGTCTGAAACCCTACAGTTTTCCTCCTATACCATCACGTTTGGCTTTGTCTTCAGTTATTTTTCCTTCCTTCTCTTACCTGCTTTCAAGAAATAGAATGAGGCTCTTTAATGTGCCAATTCCAAGTATATTCAGATAAAATGCAAATAAATCAATAGGCTTCTTCAGGAAAGTTTACATTTGAATGTGAGAGGCTGTTTCCCTTACTCATTGGCTCTCCCACTGAGGTTAGATGACCCATTGCAGCGACTTGCTGGAGTGAGTTTCAAATTGGTTAAAAAAACTCCTAATAAAGGAATGGTGGCAGAAAGAGAGAAAAAAAAAATCTGTGAAATAGGAAAGTCCAAATGTATATTCTTATCAAGTCTTATACTTGTCCAACAGTTACAAGCCTCTCTGAAAATATTTATATGTGTGGGTGGGGGCAAGTTGCCCATTAAATTTTAGGAAGTGTTATCAGATTCATCAGGACTTGGTTGTAAATTTGACTACACAGTTTTGGCTCATAGAGAAATAAGGAGGAAATATCTGATTAAAGTGTGCATTGCTGCTGAGGCAACTGAATGTTGCCATAGCAATTGAGATGAAATGTGCAAGAAGTGAGATAATTAAATCTAACCCCTTTAGTAGTTTTGACAGTCGATGCATTGCCAATAGGAAAAGTTATCTACAGTATTAAGATAAAACACATTCCTCATGGAAAGTCTCCTTACTAGTATTTTGTTGTTCCCTTTCTAACTACATTGCTTTAGGTGTCTAATTTGAATGTTCTCTTTTAATAATCAAATACAGTTTTGACCTTGGTCTACAGCTGCCTAGAATTTCTGCTAGTTTATTGTATCATGGGAGCAGACATCTATAAAAAATATCCAATTTTTTCCCCTCAAGTTCTTTAAAAAAGTATACTAAAGCCAAAGCTGTCATATTTGAGCTTAGAATTCAATAATATCTAGAACGTGCTGCCCTCTTCAGGAGCTGGTGCTTAAAAATACTTTACTTTTTTTTTTTTAGCAGTTTAGAAATTATAAATATGAATTATAATATCAAATATTGTATTGATAATTATTTGGGAATAAGCACGACATTAGTAAAATATTTCTAAGTTAAAGAAGTTTTTCCATTAAAATATTTCAAGAAAAATCAATAAATATAAATTTTGAAATAAATTATTAATATTTACAATTAAGTAAAAAAATAGTTTTCTTAAAAGAAACTACACTCATTGGCAGAATTCCTGAATCACTACAGAATTTCAGAGTTCCATATTTTCTACCCAAATATTTCTTTAAGAATACAAATGACTAAAAAAGATATCTTTGATGTCAAAATCTAAGTAGGACACACTTCAAATCTTAATTTTATTCTCTAGGAAAAAGCAAATTTTGTGAACACCAAAATTTGTCATTTAAGGGCACCTGGTTGGCTCAGTCATTAGAGCATGCAACTCCTGATCTCAGAGTCATAAGTTCAAGTCCTAGGTTAGGCATAGAGTTTACTTAAAAATATGTATTTGCCATTTGAAATTTTAGCTAGTTTTCATTTGTAGAAACATTATCTTTTTTGGAAATAATGATTCAGATTACTTAACACATGATAAATTTTTATTCAAATTTACTTCTTCAAAAATAATCCTGAAGGGTCTGAAATATCATTATTCAAAAATTCAGGTAAAAACCCTTTTCTGAGTATGTTATCTATTAAAATTTCCTTAGCCATCATCTAGTTTTGATAGAGAAGTTAAGGGAGATGAACTCATTGTGTTTTTCTCTAAGTTAAGTTTATGATATTTAAAAAATAATTAAGTAAAGGAATGGAAAATGACTAATATGTAATAACATTATCAGGATATGAGAAAAGCATTTTTTCTCACATCTGGACATGTTTCTTTATATTAGAATTATTGACATTAAGAAAGGTTTTTATTTTTAACTAATTATTAAATGTGAAAGTGTTGATTAAAAATCTTTAAAGAACACAATAAATTCAAGAGAAAATAGCTTTTTAAAATATGATTTTGCTCTAATTTTATGTGATGCGATTTAAAACCTTATTTTTAATTAACAGAAAACAATATAAATATATAAATAATGCTTTATTATCATTTATTTAGTATGAAAAAGTAGAAGTTTGGACTCTAATTTTGTTTCTCAGTTCCTACGTTAGATTTCCAGTTCAAGATTCCAAACAGGAAACTAATTTAGATTTTTTTATAAATAGTCATTAATGTTGATTTCAAGAAAGTAGAATGACCCTGTTTCCCCTTCAAGAGTTTTAGCCATAGCTGTCCCATCTGTATCATTGAAAGATTCAACTGAGCGAAAGGGGAGAAGAATAAACAGTTAATTGGCAATATTTTCTTAATCCTATAATATTTGTTTGGGGAAAATAAAATGTTTTATTTCTGACCTTGAAATTACTTATCACAACAACTGCTTAGTCTTAAAGTAGCTCTGTCCACAGGCATGCAATACGTGTTCAATAATTCTTAGAACACTGATTCATGCTTTCTGCAATAGATTTACTTCATTTTTGTTTTGCTGCTGATGCATTACATTTGGTGGTTAGAACCCCTGTGGATGGAGGTATAATAAATAACAATATTTTCTTTGCTTTCCAGGGTATTTATGGCATAATGATAAATTTCATCTTTCCCAGAACGGTAAGTAAAGAACTCTTTCTATATAGGATAGTACTCAACACAAACAAGAAAAAGTGAATTGCTATAATAAAAGTGGAGTGGCATTTGCTAAATATATTAAATGATCTGATAATTATAAGATAGCTTATACTCTTGAAATAAATGGATGCTGCATTCAAATTCTATAAGCATTCCAAAATTCTCACCATATATGCTACAGGCTCTTTGAAGGGAATATAAGGTTTCTGTTTTCTTGGTTGTATGGAATTTGAACACAGTGGAGTCAACATTTTGTTTTCTGGGGGTAATTTATTTTAAAATATACACAGATACAGAAATAAATTTGGTTTATATTCTATGAACATAGAGAAAAAGCATATCTGTGATACATATTGAGAGTGGGTGAGTAAGAGTCCTTTGGAATTTTTACTGTTACATAAAAACTGATTGTAATTTATGTTTGACCAGGGCTTTGCAGCATCTGTGAATTTAAAAGTGTTTGTTTTTTAAGAGTATATATCATAACTTCTCCTAGGCAAGCTAGCTACTGTATGATTTTGTTTAAACACATAGTTTTCTTGCCTTTACATTTTTATGATGCAAAAAGGTAATATTTAGTTTTAGTCTTAATCATAGCCTCTTTACAATTCAAATAACAATAAAAATTAATTTTATTGAATGGGAAAGGTCAATGTAAAGTGACATTTCTCAGGAAGTTATTACTGTCTCCTATGAAGTTTTTTTTTCCCCCCAGTGGTCTTGGATAGTCCCTATAAAAAGTAGGAATTTCCCACAGTAGGAAAAAAATCTCTTTGAAATAAACCAATCATCAAAAGTGCTATTAAGTGAAAAATCAAGGCACAGAATACATATATTATATGTTGTGTACACATGTGCATGTGTATCCAATGGAGAGAAAATTGAGAGCATCCTGGTGGTAAGCTTAGAAAAGTTTCACAAAAGGTGCACAAAACAGTGAGAATATGGGTAGTTTAATAGTCTTCACTCCATCTTCATTCCGTATAATAAATATGTATTATGGGTGCCTGGGTGGTTCAGGTGGTTAAGCATCTGCTTTCGGCTCACGTCATGATCTCAGGGTCCTGGGATCAAGCCCTGTGTTGGGCTCCTAGCACAGTGGAGAACCTGTTTCTCCCTTTCTTTGCCCCCCTCCACACCCCCTACTTGTGCTCTTGCTCGCTCACTCACTCTCACTCTATCTCAAATAAATAAATAAAATCTTTAAAAAATATATGTATTATTTTTGTAATCAGAATGAAAGTATTATTTCAATAGTTAACTTAAAATAGTATATTTATTATTAATGAAATACGGATATATATAATAGAGGAAATACCACGTGTGCCAATTGCATAATCAAAATGATCTTATACAATTTTAAAAAAGGAAAAAACAAAAACAAAAAGACCCTTTCACCTAGTCACAGAAGGAGCCAAAATAGAAATTGAAGATTACTTGGATTTAAAAAAAAAAAAGGTGCCTGGATAGCTCAGTGGGTTAAAGCCTCTGCCTTCAGCTCAGGTCCTGGGATCGAGTCCGTCATCAGGCTCTCCGCTCTGAAGAGAGCCTGCTTTCTCCTCGCTCTCTCTCTGCTTGCCTCTCTGCCTACTTGTAATCTCTCTCTGTCAAATAAATAAATCAAATCTTTTTTAAAAAAAGACAATGAAGTATTTTAAATGAGGTTAAAGCTATCAATTTTATTAATTTTACTACAATACAAAAGTACTCCTAGAATTCAGGAAATGCATGTGTAAAAAATAAACATTTTAAAACTGTAATTTAAAAAATCTTTAGATTCACATTGGTGTTTAGTATAAAAGAATTTGATATTTTATGAACTTTTTCAGAAGAAAAGGTCTAAGGGCACCTGGCCAATTCAGTCAGTAGAGTATCTGATTCTGGATTTCACTGTTGTAAATGTGAGCCCCATGTTGGGTATAGAGATTACTTGAAAATAAAATCTTTTACAGATAAATAAAAATAAATTTTTTTTTAAAAGGAAAAAAGGTCTAGCTACATAAAAGCTAAAACATGAAGGTGAAACTTTTAAAATAACTCAAATTTTAAGTCAGTAAATCAAACTACTCAGTAATAATAAAAAACTGATCTAAAATCTGTATAATTTACTCATCTACAACCAAGAGTCATCTTTGCAAGTTTAATGTGCAAAATTATTTTAAGGTCCAAGATGAAAAGAAAGTATAATAGACAACTAGGCAATTATAAGGAATTTTTAGCAGAGTTCTTTTTTTAACCTAAATGATGTTAATAAATAATTTCTTAATCATAAACACAATAGTAGAACAAATAGAATATTTCTGAGATTAAAAATTTCTTCTCAAGAGTGACTTATTATAGGGTGAAAACTTAGCATATAAGTATAAATTGCTGTTGTATCTCGAATATCCAGCAACTTTGTCTGGACATAGGCCAATAATTTCAGAAGAAATTTGGGGAAGAAAAAAAAGAGTGCTCTAGCAGGTATTTTAATCCTGTTTACTTTAATGCTTCCCGAATTCTCACTTCATCCCACTTGCTCTCAGTTTACATAAAATTAAAACAGAACTTGTTCTCTGCTTGTCTAGCTCACAAACGAGAAAGGATACTATAAAAGCCATGAGGGGCAAGAGAAATGAACTGAAAAGTTAGAGTCCCTTCATAACTATTCATCAGCTTTAAGAATTGAGAGACCAAAGACTAGCTGTATGATTTTGAGAAGATATATCCTGTACTTTGGGTTTAAAATTCATGATGTCTTAAATCAGAAAGTTATACTGAAACATTTTTTTATGAAATCTGAATTCCTTTCTAGCCCTAGAATTTTACAATAGAATGATGTATCTTTAAACTTACTATACAGAGCATAAGATAATATTGTGATATTTGGAGTCATTAGAATGAAAAGGTTTTAATGATTAAAAGGGTTATTTTCATTCATTTGTGAAATTCACTTTTTTTTTAAATTTTATTTATTTGACAGAGAGAGAGATCAAAAGTTGTCAGAGAGGCAGGTGCCCCTTTTATCCAAATTTGTTAAGCATCTGCCTCAGGCTCAGTCATGATTCCAGAATCCTGGGATCAAGCCCTGCTTCAGGCTTCTTGCTAGGGCAGGAAGCCTGCTTCTCCCTCTTCCTCTGCCTAATGCTCTGTCTGCTTGTGCTCGCTCTCTGTCGAATAAATAGATAAATAAAATCTTAAAAACAAAATCAAGCCCTCCAAAAAACACAAATTATATTGTGTAAATAAGAGACTATATATTGTGCATTTTCATAATATTCTTCTCACAGAACTACTTTTTAAATGTGCCTAAAAGGGGCACCTGGGTGGCTCAGTGGGTTGAGGCCTCTGCCTTCAGCTCAGGTCATGATCTCAGGGTCCTGGGATCGAGCCCCACATCGAGCTCTCTGCTGGGTGTGGGGGAGCCTGCTTTCCCCTCTCTCTCTGCCTGCCTTTCCGTCTATTTGTGATCTCTAGCAAATAAATAAAATCTTAAAAAAAAAAAAGTGCCTAAAAATTTAACCTGAAATTTCTCACTGTGCTTTAAATAACACTGTAAATAATGTGAAGGAAAAATCTAGCATCAGTCTTTTCTAAAGAATGGGAAATCAAATTCATACCTATCTGTATATGGAAATATATATTTCTCTTTTTTTAAAGATTTTGTTTTTTTTATTTGACACAGAGATAGAGACAGTGAGAGAGGGAACACTAGCAGGGGGGACTGGGAGAGGAAGAAGCAGTCTTCCCACCCAGCAGGAAGTCCGATGGGGGCTTGATCCCAGGACCCTGGAATCATGACCTGAGCCAAAGGCAAATGCTTAAAGACTGAGCCTCCCAGGCACCCCTGGAAATGTATATTTCGAATAGGTTTATTCTGTCAAGATGCTAATTTGATGTATTGGGCAATCAAAATTTTAATTCATAATTCTCTTTTTACATCTACTCATCTTTAGTACAACTGACATATCATGACATTTTAGGGGAAAAAAAATAAACTTTCCTCCATAACCTAGATCAGTTCAACATAACAACTTATTGGAAAACTAGGCCACCTGGGTGGCTCAGTGGGTTAAAGCCTCTGCCTTTGGCTCAGATCATGATCCCAGGGTCCTGGAAGCAAGCCCCACATCGGGCTCTCTACTCAGTGGGGAGCCTGCTTCCCCCTCTCACTCTCTGCCTGCCTCTCTGCTACTTGTGATCTCTGTCTGTCAAATAAATAAATAAAATCTTAAAAAAAAAATTATTGGATAACTAAAACAGCTCCTCATTCCAATTATTTCCTTCTGATTTGTAACTATACAAATTTAAGCAAGCCACTCATTTTCTGAATTATTACACAAACTGAATTGAAATATAAATATATATTTTGTTTGACATGTATCTATTCAAACTAACTTTAAAATAAAATAAATCTTCAGCATTAACAAGTTTTTCTAGTAGATTAGAGATAAATGCCAACTATTTAAATAAAGCAAATTTCTCAGTGTAATTAATCTGTACTTCAACAAAATAGATCTTTCCTCTCATTCCCAATTCTGACTTAATGAACAAAGATTGAATGCATATTTCTGTGAATAGTCACAGCATCTAGTCTTCAATGAATAATAAAATATATTTTATTTCTGAGAACATTAATAAAAATTTGTTAGTTATTTCATTAATGACAAAAATTTCATATTGGAGTTAACTATAGCCAAGTCACTTTGCCATTTATCTCTTAAAATTCCACAACAGTTTCTGATACATCAAATGTCAATTTTTAGGTCAGATGTAGCAATAGTAAAGAAATGTTAATTGGCCAACAGGTTGATTAGTTTTAAGATATTGAAAAAGTAAAGATTAAAAACAGTTCTCTCCTTTTCCTTCAATTAAAATTGCATGCAATTATTCTTGTAGATTATAGATCTCTTTTGGGATTTCTGGTTTCATATAACTTTTTGGTTCATTTCACAGGAATAATATTCATCTTAATTAGCAAAAAACAGTTGATGAGTTTTTATAAGAGGGAATTCACTCCATGCACTGACTACTGCCACTAGATTATTCTGTTTAATAATAATAATAATAATAATAATAATAATAATAAAGCTCTGCTTTTAGAGCAGTTAAATATGTTATCTGTTGATAACCATTTTCTTTGAAGACAGGATGTCTTTTTTGATAGGTGATTAATCCATTTTGTTTTAACCTCAGAATATTCCTAAGCAATATCCTAAATTGGCTTAAGAATGATTTATTACCGTATCAGTTAAAACATACAAATAAAAATTATTAAATAAAGAGACATTTCTCGTGTGTTATTGCATTACTTTTCAAAATTTATAAGATAAAAATACTCGCTTCCTTTTAAAAAAATTTAAATATTTAGTAGCCAAAACATTTTTTCCATTACATATATAAGAAATATATCATGAATACCTGTGTCCCCTGTGACCTTTCAAGCTCTCTTTGTGCCTTTCTACAATTCCTTAACTTTCTTCTTCAATTAGAACTAAAAGTTATCCTAAATTTTCTGTATCCCTTATTTTTCTTGTAATTTAATTTCATGTGTTTGCACCCTTAAACATATTATTGTTTGGTTGACATATTTACAATGATACGTAAGTGAAAATATATGTATCTGTCTGTGACTTTTCCATTCAACATTAAGTTCTCCAGTTTCAAACATTTGCAGCACGTAACTATAGTTCATTAGTTCACACTGTTGTATAGTATTCCCTTGTGTGACATAATTTATTTGGCTTCAACACTGATAGATATTTGGGTTGCTTCCAGTTTTTTGGTTTTGCTTTTTACTCTTTAATAGTGCTGCTATGAACATTTTTGAACACATATAAAGGGATATATACAAAGATTTCCCTAGGGCAAGATATTCTTAACCTGGAGTTATTTTGCCCTCACGCAATACCTGGCACTATCTGGAAATTTTTGGTTGTCATAACTTGACAATCAGGATTCTACTGGTTTCTTGCAGATAAAGGCCAGGAATGTAGGAATGCTTTATACACCCTGTAAGACACAAGAGAGTCCCACACAAAGAATCTTCTGGACTAAAATGCCAATAGTATGAAGTTGTGAAACTCTACTCTAGAATATACACTTGAAAAAGAAATTGCTGGGCCACTGAGTATGAAGATTTCAAATTTATTAGAGAATTAACTTGTTAAATGTATCAATTTTACATTCCTGCCAATAGTGTAAAGATAAATGTCCCAATAGTGATGTCCATCAACAGATGAATGGATAAAGAAGATGTGGTATATATATACAATGGAATACTATGCAGCCATCAATCAATTTTAAAAAATTGAATTGTAGGTAGGGGTACCTAGCTGGCTCAGTTGGTGGTACATGTGACTCTTGATTTTGGGGTTGTAAGTTCAAGCCCCACCTTGGGTAGAAATTACACTAAAAATAAAATCTTTTAATATTAAAAAAAAAATTAATTGTAGGGGTGCCTGGGTGGCTCAGCTGTTAGGTATCTGCCTTCGGCTCAGGTCATGACCCCAGGGCCCTGAGATCAAGACTTGCATCAGGCTCCCTGCTCAGCGGGAAGCCTGCATCTCCCTCTCCTTCTGCCCCTCCTTGTGTTCCTTCTCTTGCTGTGTCTTTGTCAAATAAATAAATTAAATATTTTTTAAAAAATTGAATTATAGGCAATATCTTTACTAATTCATTGTTCTTTATTTGTGTAATAAATATCTTTTTCTAGTTGTGGATTGCCTCCCCCCACCTACTTTTTTTAAAGAGCATATTTGAAAAAAAAAAAAAAAAAAGAGTATATTTCACCAAATACTGATTCAAAAAGAGCAGCAACAAACCAGGAGTGGTTGGGTGATCCCTATCTTTTCCCTTTATTAAGTTCCCCTTTATAGACAGAACTCTGAATCTTAAAGCAGTTAAATTTAACAAAGTTTTCTTTTTTACTGGTATCTTACATTTCCTACATAAGAAATTTTTCCCTTGATCGTTTAAGTATTTTAACATTTTACTTTTTATATTTAAGCCTTTCATCCTTCTGAAACTTTTGTGTATAGTATGAAGTAGAAATATTTTTTTAAATAGAAATTATAGTCTTTACACCGTGTACTGAAGAGTTTATATTTTCCATAACGATCTTCAAAGCCAGCTTTTTCTTATATTTTATGATCTAGTTTTTAGCTTTCTGTTTTATTCATTTGTCTATCTCTTCACCAATATTATACTGCTAACTTAAAAATCTGGTAAGTTCTTCTCTTTGTTCTTCCTCAAGAGTATCTTGGCTCCTAAGTCCCTTTTCTTTTCTGTGCAACTCTTAGATTATACATATATTATACATATATATAATATATATAATATAATGTTTCAAAAAGGTTTTATTTTTACCGTAAGTTTGTTAGATATATCTCTAAATGTTATTTTATAATTTATTTTAATTACTTACTTTTAATGATTTTTTTTAAAGATTTTATTTATTTTGAGGGAGAGAGCAGGAGTGGTGGGGAGAGGCAGAAGGAGAAGCAGACTCCCCACTGGGCAGGGAGCCCCAAGTGGGGGTCAATCCCAGGAGCCCAGGACCCTAGGACCCCCGGATCACAACCTGAGCCAAAAGCAAACGCTTAACTGACTGAGCCATCCAGGTGCCCCAGTGATTTCTTTTTTAAAGTGATAGTTTCTGGGATGCCTGGGTGGCTCAGTTGGTTGGACGACTGCCTTTGGCTCAGGTCATGATCCCGGATTGGGCTCCCAGCTCCATGGGGAGTCTGCTTCTCCCTCTGACCTTCTCCTGGCTCATGCTCTCTCTCACCATCTCTCTCTCAAATAAATAAATAAAATCTTAAAAAAAAAAAAGTGATAGTTTCTAATGTTTGCTTCTGATATATGGAAACACAATTTTTTGTATTTTTATTTTATCCAGCAAGTCAAGTATCTTAACTTTCTTATTAATTCTCATAATTTATCTGTATTTTCTTTTATATTTCCCATGAAAACAATGATTTCTTCTGTGAGTAATTTCAGATTTACTTCTTCTAGTTCTTATAACATTTTGTTTTTGTGTATTCCACCAAGTCAACTTCTAGCCCAGTATTACACAGAGATAGTGATAGTATGGAACTTTGTTTTTTCCTGAATTTTAAAAAAGAAAATGTTATGAAAATTTCACCATTAAATTGTATGGGTTTTGCAGATATCTTCTATCAAGTTAAGAAATTTTCCTTTTTTTTTTTAATCTTTGATGGGTATGAAATTTATCGTGTTTTTCTACAGTAATTTAGAGGACAACACAATTTTTCTCACAAATGGTTGTTTAACACTGAAGTACTTCTTACCTTAAGGACATTTACTGAATGAGGTGAGCAAGAATTTTACTTTTCATGTTCTTGCTGGTACTAGGAAAAGTGACAAAGCCCAAGGCTTAGCGTTACGATCCAAAATGGATATATCCTCATCATTAACTTGGTCTACAAATAAATCCATCCCATAGAGGACTGCAAGAAAAACTGTAAGTCTTAAATGTATAACTAAAAAGAAAAAAAATTCTCCTCTGAAAAGTCATAATCATAAACCAGCTTTACTTTGTTTCTAGCAAAAATTCACATAATCTCAGTGGTCTAAATACTCAAGATAAGAATTTAAGCTGGTCCCTACTTGTGCCTTTTGGGCTTGGTAAAATCAAAAGAAAATCCATTCTAGAGAGCTCACCTTTATGCCATTACTCCAAGAATTTTAACAGATAAAATTCCATTAGTATAAGCCCACAGACAGAAATCACAAACACACTATTTTAAAAAAAGGAGGGCGAGGTGGGGAACAAATGATCAAGAATCAGGTGAAAAAAGATAAAAAGCAGAATCAGACCCACAAAGACTTCAAATATTGGAATTACCATTTTCATTCTTTTCTTTTTTATTCTCATTCATTGTTGCACACAAAACTAAATTCAAAAATATTTTTCTAGCATTTAATTTCCTCATGAATAACACATAAATTTCCTTTCTATAATGTCATAAATTAGTAATATAGCCAAGTTTAACTTGGTATAACCAAGCTAAGCCTGGTTATACTGAAATGGAGTTTGATCACATTTATTTACCAAGCTATAAGAATTCTGGAAAACAAAAAAGGAATAGAAATAAGAATAGGTACTTTTCTGTTCAGCTTAAACAAACCAGTAAGATGGTAAATACTTTATTAGGATAAAAATACCAAAACATATATTGGTGGCTATTGGAAAAAATCTAGTTTTCAAGCTTTTTTTTTTTTTTTTGTAGACAGATTCCATTTAGTTAAATACTTAAAATAGGGATATTCTAAATTCTTAGAATATGCTTTATTTGCGTAGCATGTTATTTTCACCTAAAATCTCAAGGATTTTCAAATGTTTTTACATTTGTGTTTTGAAATTTTCTACAAAAGAATTGTATTCTCACTTGACCTTGAACTCCTGATTGGTCTTACTGTGCCCACTGGCCAAAGCTGAGCCAATCATGATCTGTCCTTTTAATTTTTTAAACTGGAATCATGGAGCCGATTTGTAGGCAAAGGGAGAACACATTGGTTTATGGATCCCAAGGAAGGCTGATTTTGAGACTTAATTCCAGTTATTAAACTTTCTAGGGATCCATGAACCAGTAAATTGCTTTGCTCAAGCTTGTTTGAGTTATTTCTATAACTTGCAACGAAAATGGTCCTGATAACTACACTTATATAAAGAAAATTAAATTCTGAGATGGTTTCACTGCATGCTGATAGTCATAGAAGGCAATGGATGAATAATACTTTTAATACCTTTTCCACCACAAGGGAAGGGACTTGGAAAGAGTGCTGGGTAAGTTCTTTTGAAGTCCTGCCTTGACCAGAATGTATTTCTTCCCTCTGATTTATTCTTGAGTCAGGTCAAAGTTAAAAGGATTACCTAAGATTATTCTTTATAATAAGGTTTAGGATCCCTATTATTTTGACAATTAGAGATTTTTACATGGCCTGAAGAGGAAGGGCTGAAATTTAAAGAAGAATGTAATATTTATTGAGCATATGACACTATATTAAAGACCTGGTTGGTCAATTTTTAATTCCTTTCCTCATTGGGTGTTATGAGCTGAATTGTGCCCCCCCCCCCCATTCATGTATTAAAATCCAAGACTCTAGAGATGTCTGGCTGACTCTGTCAGTGGAACATGTGACTCTTGATCTTGTGGTCATGAGTTCAAGCCCCATGTTGGGAATAGTGATTACTTCAAAAAAATCCAAAAATTCCAGCACCTCAGAATATGGCTGTATTTACAGAGACAATCTTTGAAGAGGTTATTAAGATTAAATGAGGTCATATGGATGAGCCCTAATCCAATATGATGGTGTCCCTCTAAGAAGAGATTAAGACACAGACACACACAAAGGAAGACCATGTGAAGACCCAGGGAGAGGACTGCCATCTATAAGCCAGGGAAAGTTCTCAGAAGAAATAAGCCTGTCTATCAAATCTACTCATAAAATGTGTTGCAGAAATGTCTGATCTACTCTCTGTTCCCACAGTTATTGCCTTAGTTTAGGCTTTGTTTTTCTTACTTGAAATATTCCAGCAGCCACCAGCTTCTCATCACTCTAATTTAAACATTCATAGTCATGCTGGCAAACCCACTTAGTGAGAACAAGTTCTGCTCTGCGGTCTCTTCTTATCCCTAGGGTAAAGCCCATGGTTCCTGAACCTGGCTGTGCATCAGAATTTTGGGTGGCATTCTTTTAATTATAGATTTTCAGGCCCCAGACAATTTCTACTGATTCAAAATCTATGTGCATGTGGTCTAGAAAATGGTATTTTTAATATTTTCCTAAGTTGATCTTATGAATAACAGAATCTATTAAGTTTATTTGCCCATCTTTTTATTAATGATCATATGACAGCTTCCTCCAAACTTCTGACCTCAGCCTTTTGAAAATATATTTCTTACTATGCCTTCCAGTGATCACAGTGTTTCTTAAATAATATTACACCTTTTTGAAGTAAACTGGTGATTCTTTTACATTAACAATGCAATTTCAGAAATTTTCTTGTTAAAGGTCTATACCTATTGTAGGTTACAATATGTCTGCCTCCTGAGAAGCTACAAAAAAGTCATAAAGATACTTTAATATGTAGAATAGTAAAAATATATGAAGCCTATCTAGTTTGTTCACTGTAAAACCCTTCACCACTGCCTCCAACTATGTAAAAGGACTGGCAGAAACAATTACTTCTCTTGCAGTTAGTTATTCTGTGGCCTGGCCCTATTCATAGTGACACAAATTGTGTGGTGGGACCACACGTGAATGCAGGTTTAGAGTTCACCTTTGAAAAGGAAGTAAGATCTCAAACTCTAATGTTGTCTTCTGTATTATAAACTCGATTTATGTACTTATCATTTGGCAAAAATTGATGGCTTTATGCTCTGAGAAGAAAAATCATATTACTCTTCTTACCTTAAAAAAAATACTTTTGGGGTGTCTGGGTGGCTCAGTGAGTTGGGCAGCTGCCTTCGGCTCAGGTCATGATCCCACATTGGGCTCCCTGCTCAGCAGACAGCCTGCTTCTCCCTCTCTCTCTGCCTCCTGCTCTGCCTACATGTGTTCTCTCTCTATCTCTCTGTCAGATAAATAAATAAAGTCTTTAAAAAAATTGATTAAAAAAAAAGTTTCAAGGCTGAAGCAGTGGGTCTTTGTATCTACCCATAGATAGGAAACATGACTCTTAAAAAGAAAGATAACAAATAATGGCAATACTTAAAAGTAAACTACATTATCTACACTTGAAATCAAAAGCACTTTTTCCCCACCATAATTAGATAACAAAAGAAACACTTGCTGAATATATCTGCCAAGCCATTAATTTATGTGTTTTGTGTCTATGATATCAAGCATTATATAATATAGAAATATCAGAATAGATATTGATTCTTGATTTTGTGGAACTTTCAGTTTAGTTAATGGAAGTCCTGGTTTGAAAAAAAAATAAAATAAAAATAGTATCCTTATAGGAGCCTGAAACAGAGGCAGGGAAGGAGAGTGTGTATGAGTAGAGGTCATGCCCAAATGATACTTCCTGGAGGGACCACTTATTCTGTACTCAGATGTCAACAGCCAGGAGTACTTTAGAACTTGAATAAACAAATGAGCATGCCCTCTTTCAGTACAGTCTTTGCTATCTGTGCACACTTTGTAAAAAGTCTGGTACAAAAACTAAATATTATCCATGGTCTACTTTCCCTGTTCTAAATGTATAAATTCATGTATTCATTACACAAATATTTTATTACAAGTACCTATAAAAATAAGGTTTCTTAAGCAGACTGAAAGGCCTTGGTATGAAGTGACATATTAACAACTACCTAGTCCTTGGCTTACTTTTTCCTGGCTCATATATCTAACATGGTTGATCCTTCAAATTATAATCTTAACCACATAGAACAATAAAACTGTACTGTTTCTAGACTTGGGTTAGCATCTCCAGAAACAGAAAGATCACTATTTCTACAATCAAGATACTGCATCTCTGAAAAATTCTGACTGTAAGTGGTTCTGTTTTTAAACTGAATCATGCCTCATTTTACCGTGAAGCATCTTAATTCAGCATCTTGGGACATTCAGAATTAAGCTACTCTCACTTTCAAATAATAATGCCTTTAATTCAAAAAATATTGGTGAGACTTTCATGAAATTCGGATAGGCTTAATCATGAAAATTTGGAAATCAAAAGAAGTGGATAAAAGAAGGAACTAGTCATATCCCCATTACCCAAGACACCCACATTTAAAAATATCGGTGTCTCATTTCCAGGCTTTTTACTGTGAATAGTTTGGATTCTCTCTCATTTAACAGAATTTTATCACCACATATGTAAACACACACATACAATACATAATTGAGTTCCCATCTAGTGGAAGAAATCTACCATAGAAGATACATGGACAGGCACTGGGGAAAGACCTAGATTCAAGGTCAAGCACTATCTTGTTAGCTTTTATAACCTCAGACTTGTTACTTAATCTCTCTCAATCTCCATTTTCTAATCTATAACTAGAACCTACTTCTTGAGATTGTGACTAGCATTAATTAACACAGTATTTTAACACAGTATCTAGCAAATAGTAAATGCTGAATAATGATTAGAATTATTGTGTTTATATTTATACTATTCTAATAAAGCCATCAAATTTAATAACTTTCAGACTAAAAGTTCCTCAATTCTTTTAAGCTTTTCTCATGTGAGATACTTTTAAGTCCCCTTAACCATGAAGGCTGCTAAATACCGGAAGTTTTATAACCTTTCCATTCGTATCTTCCTTAAAATGTTGCTCTGAGATCTGATTTTGGTAATCTGAAGAGCTTGAAATATAATCAGATTATGTCCTCCATTACTCTGTTCACTCCTAAATTTATTAATGCAGTTGAAGTTATTTCTTCTTCATCTTTTTCTTTCTCTCCTCCTTCTCTTCCTCCACCTTCTTCCTTGTACTTCTTCTGTAACCATCTTATACCATGGATTCACTGCCAAGTAAAGCTCTTCTTTTTTTTTCCCTCTTAATACAGTTAGTAAATCTCATATCCTTCAAATTGAATTTAGGCAGTTGGTGTTTTGTCCCAAGGCAGGACGTCACAATTATTCCAACCAAGTTATATATTGTTAGATTTTGCCGATTTTTTAGTTGTTAAGAACTTTTAGAGCTTGATCTTTTAATCTAATGTATATACTACTCACTCTTCCTATCTCATATAACCAATTTTTGACAAGTATGCCTTCTTACAGCTTGATCTCAGTCATTGATAAATATGTTTACATCAGACAAAGCCAAGGCCAAGACTTGTGGTATACCACTTGAAAAACCTTCCTCCAGGCTGACACAGATTCCTTAAAATTACCATTGGGTGCAATCATTCAGCCAGTTATGAAAACATATAATAGTACTATTCCTAACCTATATTTCTGTATCTGGTCCACAAGGATATAAAGAAAACCTTATTAAATGACTTGCTAGAATCCAGATGTCTATTTCTATTGCCCTAATATACTGGTTTATCAATTTTATAGAAAAGAATATGTAAGATTGAGCTGAATTGCTTATTCTTGTTGAATTTATACTTTCTCCTAATAGCCACTTAAAAAATGCTCACAAAATTCATTTGTGATTGTGATTTGTAACTGTCTTTCATAAGCATAACCAAGGCTATTCTCTTCCAAGCAACATTAGTTTCATGGATTCGAAGTTTCCAGATGTTGCCATTTTTTTTTAAACATAAAATATTCTTCTCTTTTTCTCTTCATTCTGTTCTCAAAGGTAACCAGCTAAGTACTCCATAATCTCACTTAGAAGGTCTCCGGTAATATTTCAGAGGGGTCCAGAAACATATTGAAACCTAGACCAGTCAGGTTCTCCTAGTATAGCACATAGGTGAAGGGCTCAAACAATGGGCTTAACTCTTGGCTCAAATCCTAGCTCTACATCTCTGTAGTTGTATCATTTGGGACAAATTATTCAATCTGATAATGATGAATGAATGATAATGCTTTATAGCTAGGATGATTAAATGACAAAATGCAAATCGGGGCTCCTGGGTGGCTCAGTGGGTTAAAGCCTCTGCCTTTGGCTCAGGTCGTGATCCCAGGGTCCTGGGATAGAGCCCCAGATCAAGCTCTCTGCTCCGCAGGGAGCCTGTTTCCTCCTCTCTCTGCCTGCCTCTCTGCCTACTTGTGATCTCTGTCAAATAAATAAATAAATTTTTTTTTAAAAAGAAAAAATGAAAATCAATACATAGTGTATGACACCTTCTGGGTCACCAATAAATTTTATTTACATTAAAATCACTTTAGCTGTTTTGTCTTTCAATTTTTGGCCAATGGCTAATGGCCTTGACTTTATTCATTAAACAAATATTTATCGAGTTGTACTGGGTACATACAAGGTGCTCAAGATACTGTACTGAGCAAATCCAAACTTCTTGCACTCAGAGAGCTTACATTCTAGTACAGGAGAAGAAAAACACCAAAGTTTTGAAATAATGGCAGTCAATGATTGGAAGAATGAAAAGTTTAAGAATCAGAGGATGTCAGAATTATTTTATAAAGGATGGTCAGGGTCCACTCTGAAGAGATGACATGTGAACCGAGATACCAATGAATTTACAGGGAAGAAACAAGAGGAGTAAAGATGCTTTCCTTTCTTTTTCATGAATAAATGTTACATCTTCAATGTAAAAAAGAAAAAAAAAAAAAAAGGAGGGGGAGCTTATTCCTGTATTGCTCTTCTTCTTCATTTCGTGCTAAGGAAATAATTTTTGTTCTCCTTGGCATCTTTCACAAGCCCCAGCTCTTTTTGTGCAGTGTTGCTGATGTTATTTTTATAGGTCTATGTGCTACCTTCCCATATTTGTGCTTGATTCTGTGCCCCTTTTTACCATCTTTTGCACATGCTGTTTTAAATTCAGAGCGTGTCAGTTGGTGCCTGTGCTGCACACCGGTTTCTTTGGTTTCCTCCCCATTTTCTTGCTCATTCGAATCATTTGTGTTTGCATAGGCAGAACACTGCTAAAATCTAACTCTTGAGAGTGCATGGTTGCTTTTCCCCAAGGTTCCCATCATTTCCGTCTTACCTACTGGTTTCTGTCAGAATTGGGTTTAGAGTAGGAGTTCTTCTTACTGCCTACTTTGCCGTCTGGGAAATAAATTATCAGCAAGGTCAGTTAAGAAATTGTCGGTGTTTTGCTTTCTGAGGAATGAAAGTTTCTGCAGATACTTTGAGATAGAAATCCCTAACGCTAAGATATCTTTCTGCCCTGATAATTTTGTGGTCAGCACTAGAAAAACATCCTTCTTTACAGGAAGTCTGTGGTGCAGTCACATAGTGCTATCACTTCTTTGTGTCTTATTTATATTCATCTAAATTTTTCTCCAGTGTTCCCCCACCAACAGGTTCTTGACTTTTCACGTGTATTCACAACTTCTAACCAGTCAGGACCATTCTCACCTATTTTTGCAATTAGTTTGGTCTAATTATAATTAAAAATAGATTAGAAATTAAATTGAACATGACCAAATTGTACACCTAGGAAACCAGGAAGTTTCCCTACAGCTTAATATTAGCAAGCAGCACGAAATCATAGAAGGCTTTGGAATAGAAGGTAGATTCTATTCTTGACCAAGCCATATAGTATCTTGCTGTCAGAACTGAAAGTCCCTTAACTGAAGGATGAAAGATCTGGACTCTGCTTTCACTGAGGAGCAAACAGTCACCTCACATGGTTAGTTGGCTTGTCCACAGTCTCACAACTAGTTAGAGAGAGTGGTTGCAAGATAAGGTGTTATTCCCTTAGGCCAGTAAATTTCCCCCCACCAGGTTGCTTTCCATGAATGGCCCAGAGACTTACTTTCCCTCAGTAAAAGCCAAATACTGCCTGCCCGTTCCAACCTCACAGAGTTGTTGTTGAAAGGGAAGGAGCTAATAGGTGTGTAATGACAGTAACAGTGTAAAGCGGTATTATTATGATAATGATTTAATCTGTTGGTTTCTGTGGGCTTTTCCCCCCTTCTTGTTTGAGATTTGCATTTTAAATTTAAATCTGTAGTGAAATGTGCTTACTTTGTTAAAGATTTACAACAAATTGCAGGTTGCATCCTACAGAAGAGAATCTGGGTTTTGGCGCCCCTGGGACCAGGATGATAATCCTTTTCTGCCACTCAGGGGATGCATGGCAATACAACATCCTCTTAACTTCTCTGATTTTAGTTTTCTCATCTGTTAAAGGGCTAAACATTCCTATCTCTTTTTTTTTTTTTGAAGATTTTATTTATTTATTTGACAGACAGAGATCACAAATAGGCAGAGAAGCAGGCAGAGAGAGAGAGGAGGAAGCAGGATCCCTGCGGAGCAGAGAGCCTGATGTGGGGCTCCATGTGGGGCTCCATCCCAGGACCCTGGGATCATGACCTGAGATGAAGGCAGAGGCTTTAACCCACTGAGCCACCCAGGCAGCCCCTCAACATTTCTATCTCTTGAAGTTGTGAGAACTGATTGAAAGTCTCAATATTGGTGGTTGTTTTTATTTGTTTGTTTGTTAATTTATTTTTCCTGTATATTTCTCTTCCCTCAGTTTATGAGCTTCTTGATGGCAGACAGTATTTATTTATCTTCATATTCTAAGAGTCTGGCACTCAATAGCTACACAGTATGTTTGTTGAGTAAATTATTTACCAAGGTGAACAAGAGTGGGTTCTGAGGGCAGCAGTATTTTGGAAGTCATTGTTTTTCCAACCTGACTCTTAAGAGCACTATATTAAGTTTCACGGAGGTACTTTGGGCACTGCTCAAAGTAGAGAAGGCGTAGCTGAGTGTGAACTCTTGGGCTTCATTTTGCTTTAATCAGAGCATACATTAATTGTTTATTTACAGATTGATTGCTATATAAGATTGTTTTTAGAGAAAAATGTTTTTCAGCTAAGAGAAGTTGAAACAAGATGTGTATGCTCTAGAGTCTCAGAGACACATCTAATACTTATTTTACTGTTAGCACCTCAGACAAAGTAACCTTTCTTTGTCACAATTTCCTCACGTATCCTAGAATTTACAGCACTTCAGGTTGGTTATAGATGGACCGAAAGATATCACATACACACCTGCCATTTCCCAATATTTAGCCAAGAATACCAAAGTGGATTCCGCTTGGATGCAGGTGGCCGTCTGTATCAGAAGCAGATGGATGCGGACACAGTATACCTTGGCTTTGCTTTTCTCTTCCTCTGGTTCCCTATGGGCCACACAGCTGCCAGAGACACTACTGCCAGGGTTGAAAAACACAGTTTTTTAAACTCAAACTTTCTATTCTAGAAGGATTTATACCGTAGGTACTTCCATGTAAGAAAATGCTTACTGATACACATTCTCCCAGTTCTAGAGCCAAACCAGAACAAGGGAAAAAACCTCCTCTGGGCAGGATGGGGAGAAGCAGGCAAAGCCAGGGTCAGGGGCCCCTGAATAGTATCTCCGCCTGGAGCTTCCTGTGTTCCTGTCTCCCTGGAGGTTTATCTTGAAGATTAAATAAAGTAAGGGTAACACTAAGATATTTAGCAATGTGTAAATGGTTGAGCTTGGGCACTAATAGATCAGAACAGATGCTGGTCATAAACTACCAGCAAGCCTTGCTCGTGCTTGCCAGATGAATGCCAGCCTTAAAACAAAATAACGTTAAAATGTCCTCATGCTATCTGACACACAGAGATGGTGTTTGATTAATGTTAATCTCCTACCCTGCTTCACAACTTCCTTTTGAACAAACTCCAGTGAAAGCAAAAAAGCAACTCCAAGAAGACATAGCCTCAGATAACCAGACAAGTCAAGTTTATTATTTTATGGCAATGGGATATTAATGGAGATCATTTCTCTTCACACCAATAATATCAAAATTCATTCTGTGCTCTACAGTAAAATGGATACACTTTAAAATGGATACACTTTTAAAAATATTAATTGTAAACTATTCCCTCAGTTAGAACCCAGCTGTTAACTATTACTATATCTTAAGTTATACCCAGTGGGACCATTGTCTCTCTCCTCGGAGTTTATAATTTCCCTACTAGGAAGGGTTAATTTCTTAAATTTACTTAGATTCTACAGTTCTTTAAGGCAATGTTTCCCAGGTGTTGGCAGTGGAAATGGGGAACACTCCACCAAAACCACTTCCCCAAAGTCCTTCCAGAGATTTTGGTGTCTTCCTTTCTATTATGAATCTTCCAGAATGACTATTTATTCAGAGTTTGCTATAGCAGATAGTCACTAAGACTTGCATTTGGCACACTGGAGGTCAGGCTGGGGAGTGGGGATGCTTTATAATGAAAAAAGGGGAAGGCTTCAAGTAAGCACTGATTGGAGGCTGTTGGCATGGGAAAGATAGAGGTGGGTTAACTTGAAGTGAGAATCTCCTGTGATGGTTTGGGAAATACATTTGTCTTTTTCTGGTTGTCTTGAGTTAGAAGCAGGATCAAAAAAACAGCAGGGCTGGCAGTAGCTGATGTAGTTTGATCATTCTGGGTTGATTGCTATAGAGGTTGTGGGTCAGAGTTCTACTGTCATGTTTGGTCTGCCTATTACTTATTTGTATATTCAGTTTCTCAGACAACATGAACATATATGTAGGAAATTGGGAGGAATCTATTTAAAAGCTCTAGAAATAATGAGTATAGCAAGGTCTCATGATATAAGGTCAATACATAAAAATTAATTCTATAGGTAAATCCACAGAGATAGAAATAGATTAGTGGTTGCCAGGGGCTGTAGGAGGGGATATGCAGAGTGACTGCTAATGGGTATGGGGCTTCTTTTTGGGGTGCTGAAGATATTATAAAATCAGATTGTGGTGGTGATTGCACAGGATTCTCAACATACTAAAACCACTAAACTATATTCTTTAAAAGGGTGAATTCTATTCTATGTGAATTATATCTCAATAAAAGCATTAATTTTACTTGTATTAACCAGCAAAAAGTGATTGAAATTGAAAATGTAAAAAAATACTTATAGGAGCATTAAAAGATATGAAATACTAAGGGATCAATTTAACAAAATATGTGCAAGACCTGTGCACTGAAAACTGCAAAATATCTCTGAGAGAGAAATTAAAGAAGACCTAAATCAATGGAGAAATGTTCTCTTACAAGAAAAGAACCTGCCAGAATGAACCAACGGAAGTATGTATTGGATTCCTTAAGTAATTTGGCTTAAAACAAACGAACAAACAAACAAACAAACCCGCTAAACTAGCCTTTGGGGAGTTTCTGTTGTTATTGGAACAACAGAGGAAAGAAGGAAGGACACCTTTGTAAGCAAAGGCAAAATTGGACTATAAACTTCAGTAATGGAGAACACAGCAAGGAGGGATGGACCAGAAGTAGAGACAGGATGGAAGAATAAGTAATTGATGAGTATCACTAGTTAGTCAGGGTCCTCGCGGGTCTCACCATCAGGTCATGCATTTGCTGGGCATTGGGAAACTTGTAACAGCCCTTCTCTTTGTGTAGCTCTTAGACTAAAGGCAAAAATATAAAGCTGGTGTGCATATAAGCATACCTTGCCTGTACTTATTTTCCTGCTTTTTACTTTCCAATCTTTACTTTGTCTTTGCCTTGTTATTCTTAGTTGCTCTTATTACTTGTATTTCTATTTATTTTTAAATATCCTTAAATTTTTTAAAATTTTATTTCATTTTTTCAGTGTTCCAAGATTCATTGTTTATGCACCACACCCAGTGCTCCAAACAATATGTGCCCCCCTTAATACCCACCACCAGGCTTCAATTCTTTTTGGAATATGAAGGATTATAAATTAATAAATAAAAATTAGAGTGCTTCACAGAGAATTGTCATCAATTGTGTTTAGCTATTTCGGAGTATAATAAGCGTAACCAGATATTCTTCTAATGTTATGGATTTATGAAAAAAAATAAGCTTTTTTTTTATGGAGAAAGAAAAAAAAAGAGTGCACATGCATAAGCAGAGGGGAGGGGCAGAGAAAGAGGGAGAGAATTCGGTTAAGCAGGTTCCACAACTAGTGCAGAGCTGGATGAAGATTCAGGGCTCAATCTCATGACCCCAAGATCATGACCTGAGCTGAAATCAAGAGTCAGTCACTCAACTGACTGAGCCAAATAAGTGCCCCCAAATGAAGCACTTTTGAATAAAAAAGAATGAAAATCATAAGCTGTGAACATAACTAAGAGTGAGCAGTTTCTTCAAATTGTGAGCGTAAAGCAATCAAAACTACCAGTTCGTGTGACAAAAAATTTTATTTAGTCAACTTAAAGCTCTATGTTTAAAATCTGCTATAATACAGCCCAATATGTGAGAATATATAGGAATGTTCAAAATTGTTTCACACTAGCTCGTGCAGTTTTTTTTTTCTTTTTTTAATGATTTTATTTATTTGACAGACAGAGATCACAAGTAGGCAGAGAGGAGGCAGAGAGAGAAGGGGAAGCAGGCTCCCTGCTGAGCAGAGAGCCCTGATGGATGCGGGGCTCCATTCCACACCCTGGGATCATGACCTGAGCCAAAGGCAGAGGTTTTAAACCACTAAGCCACCCAGGCACCCCTAGCTCATACAGTTTTAGGCATTTATGAAGCAACACATTTTGAAGAGCGATCAACTGTTTTATGCTATTAATGTACCAAAGTAGTAGTAAATATTTGAGAACTGACTTACTATGTGCTAAAGACTACTTGTATTAATTTATATAACCCTCATGACAACACTATAAAATACACACTATTGTGATCTCCATTTTAGAAACAAGGAAAGAAAGAAAGAGTTAATTTAAAGATGAGCCTCCTGGGACACCTGGGTGGCTCAGTTGTTTAAGTGATTGCCTTCAGCTAGGTCATGATCCCAGGGTCCTGGAATGGAGTCCCGCATTGGGCTCCTTGCTCAGCGGGGAGACTGCTTCTCCCTCTGCCTGGCGCTCTGCCTGCTTATGCTCTCTCATTCTGACAAACAAATAAATTTTTAAAAAATTTAAAAAAAATTAAAGTAAAATAAAGACAAGCCTCCATAACTTGAGCAAGTTATGGAAGCGTGAACATGGTAGAGCTGAAACTTCTGGTGGTCTGGTCCAAATTCAAAGCTTTTAGCTTGTGTTCCTTTTTTAAACAATTTTTTCAAATACCTTAAAATTAACATTCATCAAATTAAGTAAATTTATACTTTATGAATCCCTTTACAGATCTTTTTCAAGATAAGGTAGAAGAAAAGTTTCATCTTCAACATATCTTAAAAAAGTAGGTCTGGGGGCACCTGGGTGGCTCAGTGGCTTAAAGCCTCTGCCTTTGTCTCAGGTCATGATCCCAGGGTCCTGGGATCGAGTCCTGCATCGGGCTCTCTGCTCAACAGGGAGCCTGCTTCCCTTCCTCTCTCTGCCTGCCTCTCTGCCTACCTGTGATATCTGTCAAATAAATAAATAAAATATTTTAATAAAAAAAAAAGTAGGTCTGTCTGTGGGTTTTTTTTTTTTTTTGAAAGTATATGTCAAATGCTTCAATGGTGGTGTTTCAAAAACTTTGGCAGAGCTAAGTGATTTCAAATGGTATTTACCAAATTCTTGACTGTACCAAAACATAGAATTTTAAGAAGTGAATATAAACGATTTAAGCTAGGTATAGTCTCATGGGATGCTTATTAAGCATTAAGAAAAGAAATTCTACTCCTCAATGTATGTGTTCTGTTAAGAGTCAAAAACAATAATAAAAATGTTTCATACTCTTTAGTATGACATAGATTAAGTTAATTGATCAAATTAATTATCCGATTTTATGAATGGAATATACCTTTTGTCTTACAATTTGACAGGAAAAGTGAAAAGGGAGAAAAGACAAAATTTTTGAAATTAAATACTATGATTACTAGAAACAAATTTACTTTTGTTATTATAGAAGAGCTTTGCTTAGTGAAAAAAATTGAAAATTTCTAATATGAAAAGGATCCAATCATATATGTCAATATCAGTTTCTATTTTGCATGGGACATTTGAGGGTTTTTTTGTTTCTTTTTAAATAGTATCTGTCTCAACAATTGCCATATATAATTGTTATAATAATTTTTTTTTTAAAGATTTACTTATTTATTTGAGGAGGAGAGGGGCAGAGAGAGTCTTTTAAGCAGTCTCCCTACTGAGTGTGGAACCTGATGCTGGGCTCCATCTCAGGATCTTGAGATCACTAACTGAGCCAAAATCAAGAGCCGGGTGCTTAACCTACTAAGCCACCCAGTTGCCCCTAAAATTTTATGAAACTTAAATAAGGACAACAGTATTTCAGTAAAACTACTGAACTAGTGAACTACTACAATGAGCACAAAAGGCTCTTTTCAGAAAGTGTGTATTAGGATTTTTTACTGAATACAAAGGATAGTATGCAAACTATAACTTATAAGAATTTTTAAAAACTGGTATATTTAATATAGGTGATTCTCACTTTATGGAGTTAATTCATTATCATCATATTTTCCAGTTGATATACTTACAAAAAATTGAGTTACATTCATATGGGAAAATGTTTTGACCTATAATCATAATAAAATTTTTATATATGAAAATATAAATTATAAAATAAAATTAGGAATTATGATAATAGTACTAATAATACTCAGAAATAAGAAGCATAACAAACTTGGGATAATAAAATAAAAATGTTCCTGACTCAGGTTCAATAAATTATCATTATTCTTGGTAAATTCTCTCTTTGAAAAATACACCCTAAACAAAGAATATTTTTTAAACATATCTGAGGCAATCAATTGCCTCTAGTATTTTTTAGTAAAGGCTTAGCTTGTTTGCCTTAAAGCATTTTGTGGTTAGCTTTTTCTGCTGTATTAGTGTGTCTTAATTGTTTTAACTGTTAAGACTTTAAAACCCTGTGAATTAATACTCAAAGGATATTTGTTTCCACTTGTTTGTTTGGTTGGAAAAGACTGATTCCTTTCATGTGTCCTGCCTTGGTGAACTACACTTATGGGATATTAGGTAATACAAAAATAATCAAAACCATCATTTGTTATTGTCAAGTTACCTCACCACGTAGGGGGAAACTGAACAGATCACAGAAAGAAAAGAATATGTAAGAGTAAACATCAGTGAAAGAATGCTAGAAAGTGTTGTCAAGTGAGGAGAAAAAGAGACAACTGGTGAATGTAGATATAAGTAGAGAGAGGATTGAGTTAATTGGTGGCAATGGGGGGTGCAGCATTGTAACTTCAATATCTTAGCTGTGCAGTAAGTACACAGATGAGGTAGTATATATACATACCCTTTGAATACAGCAAAGCACCATTACTACTATACAATACATTTCTTCATATCTTTTAATATATATTGACAGTGTGATTCATGCATTCACTCACATATAAGTTTTTGACCACTGGAGCTAAAAAATTAAAATGTTTATAGGAATAAGAAAGAAAAAGTGAGAGAAGGGCAGTTAGGTTAAACATATAGTTCTCTAGATCTATCTTGTTATTTCTCACTTTCCAAAGATATGGGTGAAGGCAGGCCCGGCTAGTTCAGTTGGAGAAATATTGGGCTCTTGATCTTGGGTTCATGGGTTCAAGCCCCATGTTGGGTGTAGAACTTACTTAAATAAATAAGTTAATTAAAAAACAAAACAAAAACAAAGATGTGGGTGAAGATATATTTCACTTTCCTTTAATGACACTTAAAGTAGAACACAAAACATTATCAATGATTAGATGATTCATGGTATAAGATACTTTTTAAAAATTTTTACTTATTTGACAGAGAGAGACACAGTGAGGGAACATGAGCAGGGTAAGTGGGAGAGGGAGAAGCAGGCTTCCTGCTGAGCAGGGAGCCTGGTGGGTACCTGGCTCAATCCCAGGATCCTGGGATCACGACCTAAGCCAAAGGCAGAGGCTTTAACAACTGAGCCACCCAGGCACCTGGGCACAAGATACTTTGCCTTAATTTTAAGGAGGTCATAGGGAATGGTGGAGACATGTTTTTATTAAAAGGGAAGGCTTTAGGGCACTTGGGTGGCTCAGTTGTTAAGCATCTGTCTTTGGCTCAGGTCGTGACCTAGAGTCCTGGGATCGAGACTGCATTGGGCTCCTTGCTCAGTGGGAGGCCTGCTTTTCCCTCTCCCACTCCCTCTGCTTGTGTTCCCTCTCTCTGTGTCTCTATCAAATAAATAAAATCTTAAAAAAAAAAAAAAAAGGAAGGCCTCTCCTGCTGAATGTTACTATGAACTAACATCCACCCAATGTTATTAGACCTTTCCTTTTTTTTTTTCTCCCAAAAGCTGGAAATCCATGTTTTGATCAAAACCTCCTAATTTTTAAAACTTGACAAATAACTGTTTAAAAACAAACAAACAAAATACTATGTAATCCAAGGTCTATGGAGCCAATAAGTTACATTTGTTGGCTAGATTTTATATAGGGCAGCAGTTCATGACCTCTGTTATATGCTGTGCTAAGAGCTGGCATAGAGAGTTTAGTGAGATTTTAAGGAGCTAACTTTTTAGTGCAAGAGGAGTAAATCAATAAATACAATGATGTGTAATAAGAGCTATGATAATCAATTTTCATTTTTATGGTTCTGCAACACTCAAAAATTGCATGTCATCAAAGAAAGATAAAAATAATATTCACTATGATTTTCTTAGATAGCAAAGTACTATACTAATATATTTTGAAAAGATTTTTTAAAAACTAGGAATATAAACAAAAAGAAATAGAATGCAAAGTGTCAGCAGAAAATGAGATCTTCTTTGGAAATTTTAATTAATTTACTCCTTAAAATAACATTAATAGAATTTACAAGTGATTTGGTAGGAAAAAAAATAGTTAAAATGTTTTTTGGGTCTTGGATGTAGGGTTCCAGTCCTTGCTTAATAATCATAAATGAACGAAGATGGAAATATGATACTTTTACCATAATGCATAAAATATCAGATGTTTTGTGTTTGAATAAAAGTACTAGGGTACAATATAAAACCCTTGAAATGCTTCATCTAAGTCTTATTGATTCTAATTTCTGAAGTTCCTTAGATACATCGTTACATTATATAAATTGTTGGGAGAGAACAGTAGAAGGGAGAAAGCTTGTTCTAGGTAATATAGAACAGACAGCCAACTTTTCAACTTCTCTGAATTAAAAAACTCAAACATATTAATTCCTGCCTTCCTTGAACTATTTCCCACCTCTCCAACACACATACATACACACACACGAAGATAATAGTGCTATATACTCCCTGAACAATTTTGTCTGTATTTATGATTCTCTTTACTTACAAGCACACTCACACACAAATATTGTCATTAATTTTTAGGAAAACATTCAAATTTTCATTGTAATCACCAATTTGTAAAGACAGTAAAATATTTACAGATGGTCTATAGAAATATTTCAATAAATTGACTAAACAAATGTGTTAAGTAAATTTATGTATGTGTGTTTATATGTACACTTGTGATAAGTATGTTTGTATAAGATTTCTAGGTTATTTGACTTGTAATATCCATATCAGCAAAGCAATGCTACAATATTTGGATAAGAAGTAGCCTTATTATTGAACTAAATAATATAGTAGTATTCATGATTATAGGCTTCTGACTCATATATTCTATAAATACTTTTCAATAACCAACTATAGCTCAGGTCCTTTGCTAGACACTAAAGGGGCCACTATTTTTCAAAAATCTGAGAGGAGGGGGTGCCTGGGTGACTCAGTGGTTTAAGGCTTCTGCCTTCAGCTCAGGTCATGATCCCGTGGTCCTGGGATCGAGCCCCACATCGGGCTCTCTACTCGGCGGGGAGCCTGCTTCCTCCTCTCTCTATCTGCCTCTCTGCTTACTTGTGATCTCTGTCTGTCAAATAAATAAATAAAATCTTAAAAAAAAAATCTGAGAGTAGATAAAGTGTTGAAAAAATTACTTTACACGATTGGTGTGTACTTGTGGTTTTAGAGAGAAAGTTCCAAATAGGAGTTTTAGGCATGTAATGAATTTTTGAAAAACTGTTGTCTCCCCACCGTTAATAGTTGTATCAGTCCACTGAGAGCTTCTTATACCTGCTTACTAAGGTTTGAGTATTGTGGGTAACGGATATAAAACCATATTGTGTAATAACTGGGTTTATGGATTGTTGGGTAAGGGAGAAAAGGACTGGAGAAAATAGAAGCTTCAAAATTTTACTAATTGTCACAAACATAGATTGAGATTTTAATATGCATAAAATTAGGACCTCTCTGGTAAATCAAGCTAAAATGAATTTGTTGAAAGGATGGGTCACAAAATTCAAATAAAACCTGAATGAACCCATCAAAACTTAATTGAATGGATAGGGGTATAGCATCACAAAGGAAAAACTGGATGGAATTTCCGAAAGAAAGTAAAAATACAACATCCATCCATCTCTCTCTCTCTCTCTCTCTCTCTCTCTCTCCTTGTAGGAGATATTTAGGTGAAAGCTTATTTTCCTGCATGTTTAAAACTAAAATTGGGGAGAACCTTTCATAAATGTATTCTATAACCTTACCAAAACTGGGGAAATATTTCATCATTTTCATTATTTTTATAAGTAAAAATGGATCTTCAGGGAAAAAAGAACAATAAGACCTATTTGAGAGCAAATTTTGTGAAGTAATAGTCTGTGAAGAAATAGTATATAACTAAAATTCCTAAATGCCATGCACATTAAGCATATCATATAAATCTTTATGTCCTAGTTAGTTTTGTGTATTTGTTTATAAATTTTGGGGTATATTCTTACTTATTTTCCATGCATATTTGCCCTTTGCTTCCACACATGATTTATTTCTCTGGGGAAGGAGTGTTTACCACTTCCCACTAGCACCTAGAGCCCTGAATTGAGGAAAGCAAGTTTTCTATGAGTGTTGAATAATTGTCTTTCTTATTCTTACATTTTGGAAAATATATGTCAGCCTGCAATCTCAGTAAAAATGCAAAATTAAAAATGAGTATAAGAAATAATGTGCACATTTCTCTGACATTAAACCACCCTGTTATGCCAAATGTAGCACAAATGGCCCTCTAACAGGGGTCCTATGCAAACAGTGGGTGATCAAAGAACACTTTGCAGAAACAACAAGTCACACTGGTGGTGTCAAGGACAATGTATTCTGAATTTCTATTTCGTATTTCTTCTGTGATATTGTGCCAGAACACAAATATATAGACACAGATATATACATATACATGTGCATATATATTTTACAGAATTTAAATAATTCATTCAAATAAATTATTTAAATGATTTAAAAATTCCTTTGTCAAACAGATTAATGGAACCTTGTTATTCAAAAGATAAATCATTTTATATGAAGTGGCAAAGACTTCAAGGGCTAATAAAGGTTTTATGAGAGATAAACTTTTAATGAATTAATACTTTTGCATGTACTTATTTTCTATATACATAAATATACGCATGGATGCTTACAATGATATTTATATCAACATTTTTGACTGACTTTTAAGGAAATAGTATTCAGAGTTTTGAAAATAAAGGGTTTTTATAGATCTGATTTTTAGGAGCTGATGGATTATAATTCACCAAGTTAAGTAGAAGAAGGTTTAAATAATAGTGCTATAAATGTTATAATCTGTGTAATGAGATAAAATAGGCTTTTTTTTCTATATGTAATTTATATGAGTCATTAATCCTGAACAATTTTATATATGTCATTTTCTAGGGTTTGGAATTTATTTAGCACTTACGCCGTTTTGCTGCACAGGTCTTCATCAAAAAGATGCTTTGCTCTAGAAAATTATGGTGAACTACTATTTGTATAACAAGACTTTAAGACCCTGGGAAAAAAGTTTTAAGGATTTTTATGAAGCTCAGTACACATTCTTCAGCCAAATTTTGGCACAGTTTCAATCTGAGACTCTAGTGAAATTCAACTGGTTTATTTTATAATTAAAAACAAGGAAATCATAGTAACAAAATTATATAATGTATAGTATTCATGTTTATAATAGAAACATCCATAAAGAAAGAAACATGTTCTAACTTTTCTCATTACTCCAAAGAGAATTGCATCTTTAATCACACAAAGCACAACTGCTTTCTAATTTTGTTTAAAGTGTTTCAATACTTACAAAACCCAGATCAGGTTATTATAAATCTAGAGCAAATTAGAATCGCTGGCCTCTGCTCAGCTCTATGTAAGGGTTCTATGTAAATCATAAATTTAATGGCATACTAAGAAACACATCTGTTTCAGTTTTGTAGAAGTTAATAATCTAACTATAGAGTATTTAAACACTTCTTTCATTAACTGGAAAACTGAGACAAAGATAGACTTTTCTTAGTTATAAGTTGTAATATTTTACCTACAAATTTTGATAAGTTATAAACTTACCTAAGTTGTTAAAGGTAGTTTTCTAAATATTCAATCTAATATTTATTTTTGACATTACATGATTCCCTCCTGTATAGAAATATTCATTATAAACAAACAGGCTAGCATTATCATCTCAAATCAACACCTGTATAAAACACTTTGATTTATATATATCATATCTTTGCAATAAGGTATTGGAGAGAAAGTAAATATTGAGTAATTATATGAAATGTCAAAATTCATTCTTTTAAATATTTTTCAGATTCTTTATTTGATTACCTATAGTTTTTTTTTTTTTAATGATAAATGATTGTCTTCTGGGGATCCATATTATTTAAAAATATTTTATATTCTTGAATACTCAAATATTTACATTTTATACCTAACATTCTTACTCAACATTTCTCTAATTTTATTTTATTTTAAAATATTTTTCATCTTATCTCCATGACCTATTTCTTTGAGACATGTTACTTCATATATAGATGTAATCCAGTATTATAATGAATTATTGTGTTTCAATTATCATTAGATAATAAACAGGAAATTAGTTTTTCTTGTAGTGTATTCTTCATTGTCTGAACAATGAAATATATGTGGTTTGAATTTGGGTCATTAATTCAGGTAGTAAGGACATAGTTCTAATTAAATTGGTGTCATAAATTACATTCCCATAATGAAGGGGGGCACTCTTTTAATGCACTAAAAGAGTTATTTGTAGATATGTGATTTTGGTAACCAGGACAGCTGGATAAGAGGGTGGATAGTTCAGTGTAACACATCTCCACCACTGAAACAAAACCTTTCAAAGAATATATTGTTCAAGTGACAGTTCAGCAACTTCTTTTTTAATGTAGAATAGCTGAAGAGGTTATGTGTTTTTATTTTTTAACCTAAAACAAAAAATTTTCACTGAACGTAGTTCCACAAAACCTTATCATTTCCAAATCATTTCAGTAGTCCTTTGAGATATAAATGACATTGTAGCATGATTAGAAATTTGGATGCTTATTTTAAAGAAAACAAATTCTTTTCTAATGCACTTTTACTTATCAAAAAACATATGCCCATTACATCATTGTTTGGTCTAGGTCCTAATGATTGATTTCATAGTGACCTTAAGAATGCACTGTAATGAGTTGCAATAAGTTAAAACTTAATTATAAAGATTTAAATTATTCTTGAAAATAGAGATGGCAACATTCTATTATCTTATCAAGAAACTATGATGAGAGCTAGGCTTAGGAGAAAAATCTTTGCAAATTGCTATTCTATTTTCCACATGCTCAGACAAATTTATGGTTACTGAAATATACATAATAAAGAAAGGCCTTTAAAAAATAAAGTAGTTAAGTGGAGTTAAAAAATAACTCTCATATTAGAGAACAAAATAATGAAAAGTGTTAGCAATAGGTTATTTATCTGATCAAAAGGATCAACCAAAGCCAAGGTCAAACATCTCGCTTTATACAGTTGTAAACTATATTTTCAAAACTGCAACAAAATCATTTTTTGTTGAAAAAATACTGAGATCATAGATTACAATTATGATTTTATTATTTCATGCTTATCATTAAGAAAATCATAACATTTTCTAATATGAAAATGTTATATAATTGTACCTTTGACTCACTATCTAAGGTGCAGGAGGCTTTCTGTCAGTTTGTTTTCTTACTTTTAAAAGCCTTTTGCAAGTTTGCTGTGCTATCATGAACAATGACATGAATAATCAAAATCATTCACAGAGACACTAAAAATTCTATTTGGACTTCTCTGAAATTGGTCTTTGGTAATCTTTGATAACTCAATAGAGTGGAGTTGCCTCTACTATGAACCACTGACTTGTTTTTGTTCTCATCTAAGATATACATGTTTGCTTTACGAAGAATTGCCCATCCAAATATTTTATATTTAAAACAAAGGGTTGTGATTTAGGATACTCTTAGTTTAGCTTCAATGTTTTTTTAAAAAATTAAGGAAATTTTATCTCTATTGTTGATACAGGTTTTCTGAATATTTTAAAAAGGCATGAGGAGACCTATTTTTAAACTATGGACTTTAATAAAATATTTGGATGTGAGTACAATGAACAAAAAATTACTATAAGAAGTTATAGACAGCTTTGTATAAAATAAGGGTTATTATAGTTATACTTCATGGTTTGACAGAAACATTGATAGTAAAAGATCTATAAGACCCAATTATAGAAAATCCTCAAAGTGCAGAGATTAACAAGAGTTATGGGAACAATCTATGGGAAAGAAAGACTAATTTAGAGTTGTATAAGACTCAGTGGAACAATGATTACGTAGAACATCTTATTTAATTTGCTTACTTTTGAGAATCATAATGGCAATGGTATAAAATTTTTATAATCTTTTATATATATTTATACATATAAACACTCTAAGTGCACAGTCATGCTACCAGTTGTATTGGTGAATTTTTAAAAAAAGTATTAATTAAAAAATGATAGGTATATAATAATAATAATAATATATGTGGTGATTATATACTTCTAAACAATATCATTAAGCACAGTTCACCATAATTATATGTATACTGTTGTTTAAATGTCATTACTTTTGGAGACTGCATCTCTACATTTTAGATGGAGTTTGGCTTTCTTGGACAAAGATTTACTCTGCCTGAAGAGAGCTGGGAGAATAGTTAAATTTATTGGCTTTGCCAAATGCTTTCATATGTTTCTACTCTCATGGAAAATGAGTTTTGATTTCTTCTCAGCCTCCATGCATGGCAAAGCTAAAATGAAAAACAAAGCTAGCAACTTTCAACCAGTTCTAGTTAAGTTTGGTATTCACACATTGCTTTGATCTGCTCCAGAGCTTTATAACACTTACTTTCTAGAGAAGGGAAAGCTAGTTTCAGCACTAAGCATCACTGAATAGTAAAGATGAAGAAATGGGAACTGGTTAACTTTAGGGTGAAATCTAGCAAATTTTATTTCTGTTTGTGTATTAGAAACCAGACCAGTTTCACCTGTTATTTGTTTACTTGTCTGTTTTATTTTAGAACTCACATCACTCTCATCACAGGCAAAAATATACTCCCCAAAATGAATACGGCCTACTCTCCTTAACAGTTCTCTACAGCTGCATAGCTCAAACTTAGAATTTTTGGCCCAGTATCAAGTCCCAAATCTCCCCACTCCACCCCAGCCCACCTCCATGTAGCCCCTTTTAGAACTGTCTTATCTATATCGGAGTTTGGCAGAGTGGGGCAGTGGAGAAGTTACTTACTGTTCTACTGGCTTGTACTAATCATAATATTTTAATGCCCATTTTCCTACTTCTTCAGATTCTTTAATTTGGTACCCAAACTATTGTTATTCATACTTGTATTTTGACAAGTACCTCATCACTTTCCTTTAAACAAAGGTGCTTAGATGGTAATAGCTTCAAAAATTAGCATAATTTCTGTATCAGAAATATGTGAACCCACAGAATAAGATAATCTAGTTTCCTAAAGTTGCTTAAATTAAAAACATGAGTTTCTAGAGTTGGAAAAAACATATATGGTTAAAATGTTTGAAGCCCATCAATCTCTCTAACCACGTAAGCTAACGAGTACCTTCTGTTTTCTTTGAAAGTGGTTAGATGTTGATTTAACATAAAACAAATGGAAATGGGTGTTTCCTTTGTCCTTTGCAGAATTTATTTTTAAAAACAATTAGCAAGTATTACGAATAAATCAATGATTTTGCCATTACTTAAATAATAATACAGATTGAGTAGTTAATTTGATTGGATTTTAGGGAATGCATAATATACTCCAACTCCCCTTAACTTGCTAACATCTGCAGACATTATTAAGCTTCTCATTTCATTTTTTTCCCTGCCATAACACCTGTATTGTTATAAATTATGTTTTGAATTGTCATGAAGTGTCAGGCAAATTATGTTTTCTGGTGTGTATGTGTCATTTAAAGGTTCCTTTGTAATGGCAGGTTTGTGGCTAACAGCTTAATCTTTAATATATCAATGCAATTAAAAGCTCTTTTCAATTCCTTTTTGTGGACACAGAGAAGGTTGAACCATTATTATGGGTAAAGTGCAAGGAAAGAATTAAAAATTCTTTAATATTTAAAACATCCTAGAGAAGGAATACATTTAGCTGTATTTTTAAAAACACAGCAAGCTTATTATATCCTTTGCAAAAAAGCTTTGAATGCTTTGAACTCTATAAAATACACATCCTATTGAATTAAAATTAAAAACTTGTATGACGCATTTGCCACTCCCTATAGTTTTAACCCACTTCTGACAACTCTTTTCAGGAACATAGTGGAGAGTGACTTACTTAGGTCCAGAGCATCAAAGAATGTCAGACCTATGAAATGTAGACAGTGGGCTCTTCCAGAGATTCTTTCTGAGAGTTAAATAAATAAGTAAATGAGCCAACATATGGCCTGCTTAATTCAGTCAAAAATTTCTATTGATCACTTACTAAGCTCACTAAATAAAAACTTCAGCCCAGTTTTTGCCTCCCAAAAGAAAATAGGATTAGACTGATCTATGCACTCATTGGGGCTTTTTGTGAATCATGCCCGGATGAGTGAAAAACCTTCAAAGATGAACAAAGGAAAGGGCTAAAAATTTTCAGTAAATGTAGATTATTATTTGACATATTTTAGTTTATAATCTTGAATAAGACAAGTTTAAATTCTAGAAGAGACCAAGATATAAAAAACCTCTGAGGTCTAAGAATCTCATAATTTTACCTCTTTTCAACTAAAGAAGCCTGATTTAATTTTCCTAGGTAGATCTGTTGTATGTGTAATTTTGACAGATTTAAAAACCTTAGGTACATAGTAAGGTTTCATACAACCTCTGCATACGTGTTTTTTTTTTTTTCCCCAGATGAGGCTTGTGTCCTCTATCGATAATGTTTGAATTATGTTATCTATGAAATTCCAAATGGAAGTGTTTATGTAGTTTAAAACACAAATGTTCTGAGTGGCTCCTCTTATCTTTTGGAATGGTGAGAATATTAATACATCAATACATTAAGTACAAGGAAATCTGATCATCAAGGATTCTTGATTTGAGAAGTATAATGGATCAACAGAAAGAGTAGGTTTTGGTTATTTGCACATGTGTACTTTTAACTTGTGATTTTTTACAAGTTGAGAACAAACTTGACCAATAGCTGGATTTACTTTAATACTACAAATGCCTGGCTCTGTGACAAAATACTGATAGGTATTTAGAGGCTTCAAGTCTTTTAACAGTCTGCTGTTGACATTTTAATAACATTGTTGTTTGAAATGATTCCTGAAGTATGATGACTACAACAAACCCGCAGCAACAAAAAGTGCATAGTTTCTGAAAGCAAAGCAGCTCAAGTTTCATCCTATTTTCTAAAGGTTTTAAACCTTGATGAATCGGTTTTTCTTGAAAACCAATGCATACATGCTTCTTTAATTGAGGGCAGCGTTCATTAGTAGTATTAATGATTGAGAAATACGTCTGAAAATTTAGGGAATTTCAGCTTAGAGATTTTGTAATAAAATTAAAAAAAAAAAATCCAGTTTTGACCTTCCTCGTATACAGAGGACACTTAAACTGGCTTTAAAATATTTTTCAAGCGTAATTTGTCCCGTCGTGGTCTGCTCTCTTCAGCTCAGGTTCATCGCTGGCGCTGCCTGGCTGTTTACTGACCCTACCATCAGAGAGGTGGCAAGGAAGTATGGTCAGAGGACAAGAGCAAAAGCAGTTTCAATGTAAGGAAATGAGGGAAACAGACCTAACAGCACGATGAATGCACTTGCGAGTAAAGAGAGCCTTGTAGTCTCCTTTCCTTCCTTTGCTTATCCTGGTGGGTTTAATCAAAAACAAACAAAACGCTCTTGTGAAATATAGTCAATAAAGTCAAAGTTTGGCGAGGTCTCTGTAACTACAAAGAAAAAGTCACCGCAATTTTAAAAAATGTAACTTTCATTAACGAGCGCGCCGGAAATCTCAGGTATCAAAGACGCATTAACCCTGGAGCGTCCCCCGCGCGCCGCAGCCGGACGGCGGCGACCGCGGCGAACAGACGTTCTTTTCTCCTCGGAGCAGTCACACAAAAGGAGGGCTGCGGGAACGAAAAGTTTCGAAGCCTCTGGCTCGCTGCGTGGAGAAAAGAGAAAACCTGGAGACGGGGTGGGTAAAAGACGCATCCTGGGCGCCTCTCCGAAGTGCAGGCAAGGAGAAAGCTCCCGGGCCTGGAAGGAAGAGGGGAAGCCCCCCCGCCCCCCCCCAACCCGAGCCGCTGGCCAGTCCCCTGCGCCCCGCCTCGGAGGCCCGAGCGCCGCACTCCGCCGTGCTCTCCCAAATACCCTTCACCCCGTTCCAGAAATAAAATAAATGTTTTTAAAGTGCGTGTGTGTGGACAGGATGGAGAGCGCGCGTCGGAGGAGCGCGCGGAGGACCTCGCGCGCAGTGAGTGGAGTTTGGGGGTGGGGGTCGGGGTGGAAGGCGTGTGTTGATGGTGGGAGGGGGGAGGCTGGATGCGAAGCCCTGGGACTGAACGGGGGGTGGCGAGAGCCGACGGAGAGGCAGAGGAGGGGCGCCAGCCGCCGCAGGCCGTCTCCGGGGCGCGTTCCGAGGCCGAGCGCGCGCATCCCTCGCCGCCGCTGCCGGGACAGCCCTGCGGCCGCCCCGCCGGCGGAGCGGGGGCCGGCCTGTCCTAGGGCGGTAGCTTGGCCACCGCCACCGCCACTCGAACTGCTCGAGCCCGTAAGTGTCCCCTTTCGCTCCCCTCCCCCCTGCTCGGGCGCACCGCCGCCGCAGCTGCTCAAATGGAGTGGAAAATGGCCATTGGGCGGCAATGAGTTATAGATTATCTGCTCCACGTTTTGTACTTAGCTGCCTGTAATCTTCTTTTGAGTTTGCCTGAGCCCCTTGCTGGAAAAATCAGGAGGGAGAGATTTGTCCTTTGCCGCTGTACACGCTAATATGTTTATATGATTAGTCGAACTCGGGAAGGGGGGTGGGTAGGTGGGGATTTGGGGAGGAGGAGGAGGAGGAGGAGGAGGAGGAGGCTGGAGGTGACTCCAGTTCAGACCTCGCCGAGAGTCTGTGTCAGGACTTCGCACTCCCCCATCTCTCTCCCTCTCTCCCTCTCTCTCTCTCTCTCTCCCTCTCTCCCTCTCACTCTCTCTCCGCTCACACACACACTCGCAGAGGTGCCGGAGCGAAATCGGGAGCTTACCGGAGAATTCCTTGGGATTGTTGGGGGGCATCTCCCCTCCGTAGCTGTGCGTGGCGTGGCTCTTCCGTGCACCTCCCAGCTTCCCCGAGCCAGAGTCCTCGCCTTCAGCCTTTCGTGGGGCAGCGGCCACCGCTCAGCCTCGGGCCGGAGCCCCGAAATGTGAGGAGGGGGCGCCGCTGTCTCCCGCCCCAGGCCGCAGGGTCGGCGCGAGGGATGCCAGTCCGGCCGGCGCAGACCGCGGGCTGAGGGGCTTCGCCTGACAAACTGAGTTGGCCTCGCGCCGCCGGCGTCTGCCCGCCCCTCCCGCGGCCGCCGCTCCGAGGGGACTCCCAAGTCTGCGCACCTCTGTCGGGCTTTTACCTCCGCCACCCCTTTCGCTCTGATTCCCGAAATTTTGATTTTTCTAAGGGAGCGTGAGGTCTGGGGGTGTGCGCGCGTGTATAAAAAACCCCTCTCCGGAGCGGCGTGTGGGAAACTGCGGGAAAATGTTGACCTAACCCCAGGAGCCGCCCGGCGCTGGCTGCTTGGCTGGAGGAGGCGGCGGCGGCGGCCGAGCAGGAGGACGCGCCGAGCAGCGGCGCCGTGTCCCGCCGGCGAGCCGCGGCGCTGCCTCCGGCGCGGACTCGGCGGCCGGCGACCCGCGTGCGGCCGGCCTCGGCCCTCACCGGCCCGGGTCGCCGCTGCCCTCTGCTCCTCTCCCCGCGCGGCCCCCGCGCCAGACGGCCCGCCCCCGGGGCGCGCTCGCAGACCGAGGTAAGATCCGCAGGAGCGAACAATGTGCCTCTGTGCCGGGCTTCGGAGACCTGTTTGCTTTGCGCCTCCTGCCCGGGGGTGGATGCTGGAGGTGGAGGGAGCCGCGGGTGAGTTGGGGCTCGCCGGTTTGTTTATGTTCGGCCGGGCCGAGGGAGAGACCCGCGCTGGCTCTTGCTGCGCCCCCTCCCCCCACCTCCTCTGCTCAGAAATCGATACGCAGAACTCCAGTCCCGTCCAGCCAGCTTCTCCTTTTCTCGGGGAGCGGTTGTAACGCTCTCTAGGCATCAGTCTGTTTGCAGGGGGCGTGGGGGAGTACGTTTGGGTTAGCGTTTTTTGATTTTCTGAAAGCTTGGGTCGGAAGGTGTCGGTCTCCCTCTTACAGCCCGTCTGGGGAGGGCGATGTGAGGCGCGCCCTCCGTGGGACCGCTCTGCTTGGGGTGCGGGGCCCCTCCCGCCCCCCTCTGCAGACCTGTCCCGGGCTGTAAGTGGAGCAGGGAGGCCGGGCTCTGGGAGCGAGTTCGGGGGAAGTGGGCGGTTTGGGGGGCTTGGGTGAGTTGTTGCGGGTTGTTGTTTTTTCTTGTCGGTGGTTAGGTGGTGTGGAGTGGCAAGGATGACAGCAAAGCGCAGCCAGATGTGGCCAGGCCGGCGCGGGGGCTGGCAACGATTAGGGGCGGCCCCACGGGGCGAGCTGGCGGCGGAGCCGGGCACCCGGCGGGCCCTGGGGAGGAGGGCAGAGCGCCTCCCGGACCCGCAGTGAGAGGGCAGCAGCGGGCCGCGCTGGGCCTGCGGGAGAAGTTACCAACCGTGGGCTCCTGGGGTGGCTGGGGCTGGGAACCTTGGGAAGTCTGGTTTGTAGGATGGGGGTGCCGGGTGAGGATCCACGGGGAGGAGAAGGCGTGGGAGGAGCGCGAGGAAAGGCGAGAGCCCCGGGCTAACCGAGCGTAGGCTCCTTGATTGGCTGGGGCGAGCCGACCCCTCCGGTGGGGAGGCGAGGGCGGGCGAAGCGACGAAAGCGTCTTAGCAGTGGGGAGGCACGCTTGCAGGACTGCTTCACTTGGGATCAGTAAAGTTTGTTCCTTTCGCCAAACTACGGGGCTTAGGGTAGGGGAAATCGCTGGAAGCTTTACGTTGTGCCCAAAGTGTCTCTGATCGGAGGCTAAGGAACGTATGCCATATATACATACATATGTATATATTTTTTTCCTCAATCTCTCTCTCTCTCTGTCTCCTCTCTATATATTTATCTTCTTTTCGTTCCGTCCTCTAAAAACGTAGTTGGAGGGGAAAAAAAAAAAATCTTTTCTCGTCTTTTACGGACTCCTCCCCCTTCACCATTCCCCCCTTCCCGGGCCCTCTCATTCCGTTCTTCCTGATGCAAACTGTGTTGTCTCGGATTCAGACCGAGGAAATGTTTTCCTCCTGTTTCTTGAAAGGTGTCAGGCTGGTTAGCAGCTCCTCCAAGCAGCCTGAGAGCGTCTGAGCCGCAGCCACCAACCATATGGTTCCCGTTACAAAAGGCCCGGTTCTAAGGCACTCTCCTCCCTGCCCCCGCCCCAATTCTTAAATTTTCTTCTGCAGCCTTTACAGTATGTGTACTTCTCTCGTCCCCTTTCCAGGGGCGTAGATTTCACGGACGCTGTTTCATTCATTTCCCTGTCAGTGTTTGTGTCTGCAACGGGCCCCACCGAGTTTGCTCTTTGCTCAGCTCGAGTTGCACAAATGAAGAAAAGTCACATCCGTTTGGTAAATAATTTCCTGTCGGGATGTCTCTTACTAAATCAAGTTAGATCTTGGGCAAACCTTAAAAATTGGGTACTAAGGAGGCAATGTGCGTCCACGGCAGAAAAAATAGAATAGTTTGTGTGGTGTGTTTAGTAGTTTAGAAAAGTTGTTATGGGACTCTTGACCTAAGAGGTAACTAAAGGTAACTTGGTAACTTTAAATTTAGTATGTTTCTAATATTTGGAAAACGTTATATAAGAAAATCTACTTCTGTTCAGGTGTGTTGTGGAACTTTTTGTTGTCCCTCCCCTCCGCCCTCTAGGAAATTTATGCATGATAGAGAGAATACTGCAGAACAAATGTTCTGTTGTTTAGTTCCTTCAGACATTCCGATTCTCTCCTTTTGTTGCTTGCCTCTAAAAGAGGTGCCATTTCACATCATTCTGCACAAATTGTTTGAATTAATGCAAGTGTGAATTCTTACCGTTTGAAGGGGACTATTAGCATATCAAAGGTTTCTTAGCTTCAGCTCAATTGAGAAAACTTCAGCCTGTCTTCCATTTGCTTCCAAGCAGAGGCCCAAAGGGCAATGAGAATTGTAAAGAGTAAAAATAGGGAGGTGGATTCAGGCTGTGTTTCTGAACTTTCACTGTTTTGTAATTATGTGAGCGAAAAACATTGTCTATTGCTGTGGAGCCCTTGCAAATGGCAAGACAATTATTTTCTATTGATAAATGGTTTGTTCCTAGAAAAAGGGTGACCTTTTATTTTATGATAGTCACTGTTGCCTGTCTTTTGGGGTCCCTTCAGTGGAAGAGAGTGAGAAAGCTTTTCCTTCCAACTTCATACTTTTCTAGGGCCTACACTTTGTTATATTATTAAAATGGGTAGGGAAGACTTTTAATTAGAGTATAAAACAATAGAAATCTTGTGATTAAGGGACACTCATTTTTACACCTAGGAAACTTATTTTTAATACACTTGCTAAATTAAGGGGGAAAAATCCAAGGAGGGTTTGAATGTTAAAAACTCAGCATGAACTTTGTTAATGTAACTTTTGTAGGTGTAAATTTGAAAAAGGGTTCTAGGTGATACTCAGATTATTTGTGAATTCTATTTAGTAGTAATTCTTTCTGAATATTGATTGTTTTGTCTCAAAAGTTTTGTATTTTCTAAACACCGTAAGCTGGAGAATTCAGCTTACATTTGGTTTATTTTTCCTAATATTTATAGCATATTTGTTAATGCCTTTTTTACATTTGCAGAGAGAGAAGTTCTTTGAATTTCTTTTAACAACTCAATATCCATTAGTGAAGAAATAAGAACAAGTACTTGGGTCATTTGGGTCATTTCATGGCAAGCAGATGGGTCAAGGGAGAACTTTTTTTATCAACTTCTGGGGAAGTGTTGGTTTTATTTATTTAGCTTAAGATTTCCTAAAACCTACTTTTAAGATGAAAACGAACCTCAGAGAAGATTTTGGAACCTATATTTTTAATAGTTTTACCTTTGATGGTTAGTTGATTTTGAACAGAAGCTTATATTCTTTCATTAGAAGAGGACTTTTCTTTTTTTAAATAAACTGATGTTCGCAATTCCTTGGTTTTATTCTAATATTGAAACTTAACTCAGTTTTGGAGGGATAAATATCATTACATTAATTGCCTAACATTTTTAGTTTTTCGTTTAATAAGATACTTTATTTAGATTGAGAAGATTTTTTTTTTAGTGGCATTCCTATTGTATATCATTCCCCTGAAATCATTTTATTATAGTTTATTTATCTGGTCCTTTCGGTTATCTAAGAAGTACTTCTGAGGTAAAAATGCCCACATTGATGTAATTGCTATTATTGCACTTAAGTTGCTGTTAACTAGTCTGCTTTGAATGCAGAGTGGTATAAAGAAAACATTATCCTTTAGAGCTATTAGTGATAATCTAAAAATTGTCTTGAAAACATTGTTCTTCATTTTATATGATGGTGAGCCTGAATTCAGCAAATCTCTGAAGGTGTAAAATGCAGTGAAAAGATTTTTCAACATCTCAATGACAAAATTGGACTACTTAGAGAAAAATTAATGTGTTGTAGAAGCACTTCAGCTGCCATTTTCAATCATTGTGGGTTACTATGTGTTGGCAACAAAAAATGATTTTAGAAATACAGATAGTTCTGGGACCAGGTAGCTGGAGAATCAGAATATTAAGTAATGTGAGGTAAAACAAACATTACTTCTGGTTTTGATTTGAGAATTTCCAATAAATATAATTTTTTAAGGCTTTGATTCTGCTCTATTAATGGACTAACATCAAAGCAGACAACAAAACTTCCAAATGTTATAAAAACTAATATTAAATATACGGATCTCACATGGAGTAGTACTACAGGTCTTAATTTAAGACAAGCAGTTGGAGTTTTTATTGCTGCAATTTTCACAATCAGCAGAAACGTTAACACCAAGCTTCTGGGCGTTTCCTTTCTTAAAATAAGCAAGAGGAGAGCTTTAAAACCAAGGTTTACTTAAGGTGGGATCTTTATTTGATCATTATTGAAGCCTTTTGTGTTTTAGCAAAAAATCTGACATAGTATTTTAATGTCTTAAGTACTATGGAATATGTGAGCTAAGATTGAGAAGTTGGGAAGGTCAAGAGGTAACTGGAAATCTGTACACCATAGTAATAAAATGTTATTGCTGTATTTTCTATCAAAATATTTATTTGACCTAAGTTTTGTGCATAAATACTCAAATCATGCTTAGTTTATTGACAGAAGTAGTATGAGATGAAGAGAGCATTATAATTTAGGTATGGGCTATACACACTAAACTTACCTGAGAGAAATCTGTTCTCATTTTAATAAGAATCCATACCACTTGCTCAACTGCTAATATTTAAGAGCGCAGATTAACTGTATTTAGATTAGGAATGAAATACAGTCTTGGAAATTTGAAGAATTCAGTGATTGAAGAATTCAGGATTGCTCTTTTTACGAAAAATCTCAAAGACTGTACACTTTGCCTCTTCACGTCCACTGTATCTGATTTTGAGTGTTGGAGAGGAACACATTTGACATCTCTCTGCTTTTTTATGGAAAAGGTTCCTGTAAAATTAAGGTGGAATTATTTTCAAACTAATAAATTCTAGAAATAAAGTGCATGATTATTTAGAAATGTTCATCAAATTATTTGCAAGAATACTTAGCTAAAAATTTTTGCAAATTAATGGTTTTGATCAAGTGTTAAAAATAACAACTTTAGCTCCTAGTCCTGAAAAGGTCTTGAAATCCTACTTATGTTTTGGTCATATCAGTTCTTCAGGTGATTTGTTTAAATATCAGTTCATATTACCTAAATAGATAACTGTTCTGTAACTATTTTCAAGAAAGTTTAAAACATTTTTATTTTAAAGATAGATTAAAATCATAGCTTAGTTAAAGTCTCTCTTACATAATACTAATTAGTTTATAGCCCCACCTAAATATTCATCTCTTCAAATAATTCTTGATTGAAGGTTGAAAGGTTGAAAAGTATTTAATCACCCCGATTACTGTAATTAGACTTGATGTTATCAGAAAAATTGAGACTATTCTCTGAAATCTTTTTGCCACTCAAGATTGGTCAAGTAGTGATTTTTTTTTAATGCTTTAAGAAAAACGCCTAGGAAATGGGTGAATATAGAGATAGTTAATGATTGGAATTGGGAAGTTAGAATCCTGAAATGGTGACATTTTTCTTGATCTAAGTGTGAATATCTTTTAAAGGAGAAACTATATAACTGGAGGTCTGTAATTTCTGAATTTTATTCAGGATGTCAGTGTGGCATTTTGACTTTTATAGATTTTGTTATGTGTATGTTATAAACAATGAAAATCTCTTAATGGTGTTTTGACATAAGTGGGTATTTTTTTAAGTGGATCACTGTGTCATAAAAGGTCTTAATCAAACAAAAAATACTTAAAAATCTTTTTACATCACTTAACTGATAGACTATATGTAAGCAATAATTTGCAGATATTTTCTAATATAGTCTTATGCAGTGATTTTTACAAAGTTATTTCTTAAGAAGAAAATAACCTCCCATGTATTGCCAATAAAAATTATCTTTAAAAAAGGTAGGTCGAGTGAAGGAACCTAGCGCTTAACACCTGCAAGTAAAGTACAGCTTACAGCAAAACACTATTGATTGTTTTGAAGCACAGAGCAAGTTTAAATACAATTTGTTTAATTACAACAAAAATGTAGTTTTATGAAGTAATATAGTTTGTCTTCATAGAGAATTTTATGCATTGTGTGGTGGTAAGTAAAATCCCATCACAGTTGTATAAGTTTGTTCAATTACCAGAATGGCTAAAAGAAAAAAAAAAATCAATTTACATTGAAAAGCAACAGAAATTAGATTACCTTGGTTAGTGGGACTTTGCCAGCAATGTTTAAATTGCTTAATAATATCAAAAGCTACCATGTTTCACACTATAAGGATATTGTGCCTGTTTTAGTATGCATATATCTTGTTTACTTGGTGACTTCTGCTATGTAAACTTTTTTTCTTTTTGTTTTCCATTTTTTGGAAGCTGTTATATTTCATGCAAGAAGCCATTTCCACTTGCATATTCTAATTTTTTTTAGAGATTTGCTTTTTGTAATTGCTTTTCTGGGTTCATGGTATTTGTAATCTGCTGATATTTCAGATGAATGTAGTGAAATATCGATGTAATTTTAGACATCAAAAGAGATCTAGCCCATCAGTATAGATAGCTAGGTTATTATCAACAACAGAAACATATTTTGGAAATGTTTACTACTGACTCTAGAGTTATAAGGAATTTTAAGTCTTAAATTCTTGTAGCAATAAGGTGACATGGGATTCATCATAGCGGATAGCCGGGCACCTGTTTTATTACCACCTTGATTGATTCTGGCACCCAGATTTACCGAAGTGCAAGAACAGGCCACAACTGCTGCTCACAGCCACCCAGCTGTTTTTAGGTCATGAAGTCAACTTTCTGGAATTTCTGGGGAAACCAGTTGAAAAGGGAGGACAAATGTCACTTTAAATAGAGATGTTTAAATCAGATTTCTGCCTGAGGGTAAAATTTAGGTCTGTTTTAGCCCGGATGTAATGTCTCCCTCTACAGAGCACAGCATTAATCACTACCTGACAAGAAAACCTAGGCTGAGCAAAACGGGCCCCTGTTGGTCTTGTCATTGATTTTTCCAATCTGTGAGGAATACGTTATAAACATTAAAATTCACACACAGGGATTACATCTTAATCTCTGAATTTCAGTATTGAAATTAGTTGCTTTAAAAGAAGCCTACTTAAAGCTAAAACAGAAAAAAAAACTTTGGCAGACGTTTTGTGAGGATAAATTCAGTATTTTCATAAAAATAGAAATATTAAAAAGCAGGCAGGTTAAGCAGAAGTTAACATCCTAAACAATGACTTAATTTTGTTCAAGATGCATTAAGTAACTTCAAAAATGTGTCGGTTTTTGTTGTTGTTGTTGTTTTAATAAATCTGATACTAGAAAAAAGAAAGAGATAAAAATGAACTATTAGTTCTTGACCATGACAGATGAAAGAAGTTGAAAAGATGGTTAACTTTAGACCTAGATCAGTTCAAAGACTTGTTATTTTGTTAGAACAAAACCGGATAGATCTATTTCTAGATGAGTAATAAAATCTTTAGCCATTATAGCAGTGAAAAATGCACCATGAAGTTCCTCATAAAAGAAGAAGGATTAGTTTTGCTCTTTCAATTATTAGGTAATTCTCTTTAGCTCCTTTCTTGATCAAATAAATATATACACACCTGTACATACATAAGCATAGAATTTATATTCTGTTCCTTTGTATATATCAATATTTATGACTTTAATTGACCAAAAATTTTTGCAAATATAAGTTTAAAATGTAAAATATCTACGATTGAAATAGCTTTTTAAACTGATTTTGAAAATGATATGGCTTAGTTAATCTCTCTTTCGTTCTCAAAGGTCTTTACTACTTTTGGATCACAAAATGCTTGTACTACCCATGCTTTGCAATATTATGTAGGTACTTGACATCAGCCCATGCCTCAAACAAATTGTTGCCTTGTATTTAGATGATAAAATAATCTAACCCCAATTATTGTAGAAAATGATTCTAGACTGCTAAGGGTGGGCTCGGGGACCTTGCTTTTGACTAATGCTTTCTTTTGAAGAGTACAGTAAATAGTGTCGATAAAGAGAACAAAAGAGAATTCTGGTTTGTTCATAAAGTAAGTTCTAATTTTAATCATTTATTGTTAAAATAGAATACTGTGACAGCAGTTCTTCATGTAATGAGGGAATCATTACAAAATTTTAGAAAAGGTCTTTAGTTGATATATTTCTCTCTTATATAGATATATTTACTTAATTGGTTCTCAACTACAATTTACATCAAAAAATCATGTCGAAAATTATTTCCCATTTCTCTACTTTGAGACAAATTATTTTTATTTGGAATTATTATTTCTTTATTCCGCTGGCACTTTCCATACAGAAATTTTATTCCTCTGCCTTAAAAGCCAACCATTTTTTCAGTGGTTATTACTGTGGTTATTGATTAGAACTTACAGAACACATGTTTTTATACAATATTTTCTCCACTCATTTTTGTGTTCTTAATCTTGTGATGCTTATGGTATTTTAATTCTTAAAATTCCTCGTCTTCTTACGGTTAATGTCCAAGACAGTTTGGGAAACATTCATTTTGGTGTTGAAGGTTTACACATCTGCATCCCAGTGATTATGCATATTTGTACAGAATTTGACAAAGCTTTAATGTATTAAATGAAGAATTGAAACACTTTATGTATCTTGTCTTGCATTCAAAAAAAGGTAAATCTAATTCTGAAATGTTTCATTTCATTTCATACATCAACAGATTAAAATTATACTAAAATTTGATGGTCTAGACATTTCATTTTTATTAAGGATGTTTAACTGTTTCTGTCCTTTCAAAGTTCCGTGAATGTCATGAGAAAGGTCGTATTGGGATATTGGTTGCTTCCTCTGGATAGCTCTATAGATGAGCAATAGAGACGTCTCCCCACCTTTGTTTTTTCTGCTGGGAATGCTGTGATACTCACAGCCTTCATGGAAGTCACTGTTCATATTATCATTGGTTTTAAACTAGGTCTGCAGCCTGAATATTTAAAAATATAAGTGAAACAAAATTTTATCTTTCTCTAAAGTGAAAAACTCACTACAATGCTGCTTATTACAAGTTGCCTTTACCCTTAACCTTGTTTTCTTTGTTCAAGTAGAAAAATTTAACTGGTTATCTCTGTATGACATTTTTGTATGTTTAGCACGAAAGTGAGCAAATCTTTTATAATTTATAGGTGTTTAATAAAGATCTTAGTTTAAAAAAAATCACTTTCTAAGCCTGTCAGTTCATTTATAGCTGAGTCAAATGGAATGCCTCAAATTTCTAGTCACTGCTTATATGCTATAAGGTGGTGCATACATGTTTGAAGGGGAAAATCAGGGGGACATCAAATTACCCAGTAATAATTTCTAGTAACACATTGCCCCCAAGAGCTTGAAAATTTTCTTAACTTGGCCTTTTATTCCCCTGCACCCTTGTCAGAGATGCACCTTGTATCTGTGTATACACAGAGAAAGGAATATGGTGAGGAGAGTGTGCAAACACAAATCTAAAACTGATTCTGAAAAAAATATGATGGATTTGTAAATCAAATCAGTTTTTCTTTTCGTATTGAATTAGTGAAAATAAATTTATTGTTCGAAAGTAAATACTTCCAGGTTCACATTTCAGAATTTTTTTAAATAAGAAAATACGGTAGTTACTGCATTTATTTGAAATTCATCTTTTATTTTTCACCATAAGTCGATCCTAAAATACCATCTTTGATTGTGTACTTTGGGATCAGAAGATGCATCAGATAAACGGGTAGAACAGCTTTGTTTTGGGTGGTCTATCATTTCAGGCTGGTGCTGTGTAAGCAAGGTGATGTTTTCTTTTCCTTGAAATACACTTTGTAAGAGTGGCTCTTGGGTGACTTTGAAAAGTTTGTCTATTCTGCCTACTCAAGCCACATTCTTAACCAAGCTGAAGGACAAGAATAATCATGTTGAACCGCAAATTTTCAAAAGCAGTTATTTTAATCAGATAATTGGTAAGGAGGAGACTCTAGATAATAGTATTTTCATACAATGGTGACCTGCAACTTTACCAGGCAACTGCCTACATGTTTCAGATATTTTTGCTAACCCTTGTTATTACCTGCAGAGGGAGCTTGTATATGAGATAAAATAATCAAGGCAATATCAATTGGAATTGCATTTTTGAAAATTGTATTTTTTAATGTATTTTTAAATTTTGTTTGAGAAAAATTGTTCTAAGGAATATAAAGCATTTGGGATTAGCCAAATTGTAGTGAAATTTAATATACTAAGTGTCCAAGTATTTATCATTTCATGTATTCACAGCTTACGAATGTGCCTTTTACCTTTCCTTAATTAGTGAAAATAAGTTGAAAGGTAATGAAGATAATGAATCAGTTTTATTTTGAGATGCTAGCTGTTTTTATGATCAGCCAACACTCTGGATGACTAGAACTGTGTCTTGTTTAAATATCGAATAATTGTTAAAAGAGAGGTCGGATTTTTTATAAAATTTTCCAGATTATGTGAAATATTATAAAGTGATCACTGAACAATAAGTAGTACATTACATTCTTCTATATTTAATTAATAGATCAAAGTAGATGAGTTGCATATGCTCTTTTCTAAAAACAAAAATGATCACTTTGGATTAATGACTTTTGCTTTCAATAACGGACTGATTAGTGCCGTGACACTTAAAAACAGGGAAACCACCAGCAAAAAGATCTAATATTAAATGGTTTAGAAAATTGCTGAGTGACTTGGAAAAACACGAATGCAGGTAAGATAGGCAGTACTTAATTAAAAAATGGGATTATATTTATGAACACTGTGTCAGCTAAAGAAATTATAAGCCAGATACTCAGAAATATTTGAGAGTTTTCCGATCAGGTATTTTGGTAATCATTGTTAAAAGCCTTTAGGAGCATTTGGTTCTTTTCACTTAGCTAAAATTTTCACATCATATGCGTAATTGTGCCAGGAAATTTAGGGTAAGATGTTATATTAAATTATACTAAAGATGAACCTTTTTATTTTTATTTTTACATTTTAGTATAAAAATGTTATTTCAGGATTTGCTTGTTGGAAAAAAAAATAAAAGAAAGTTTATCCTTTAATGCATCCTTGAAAAGAGATATAGTAGTTCATTTTCTTTAGTTTACCAAGGAATGATATGACAAGTAAAAATAACTTATTTTGTATTTTAAGAGGCCTTGTTTCTTAATGAAATTCGTTGTCATAGATTTACTGTTTTATTAGCTAAGCTTCACTAATGTGAAAAATCAGATTGTTACTCTTACACAGAATGACCCTCTGAGTAAGGAAACTGTTGTCTAATAAAGAGATTTATGGTACTGGCATGGGCTTTTATATAAGTATTAACCTCTCAGCATGGTCATGTATTATCTTAACAAGTCTATGCTACATTTATGCAGAGCATTTTCATACCAGGGTAAGAATATTAGCAACAGCAATTACACTTCAATAGGATTATGATGGTATGTTTTTACGCAAGTATACAAATGCTCTTTTTCGGTAAAATTACTGATAGGCATCCTGTACTGCCAACTTCATTGTCTTGAATAATATGATAAAAAAGATTTCTTATCATTGTTGATGCTAACTATGATCAGCACTGGAAAATAGAATCTGATATTACAGTTCATTACCCTTTTCCCTTGAATATCACACCTCCCTTCACAGAGAGGTAAGGGTTACTAGAGAATTCATTCCAGGAAAATTGTTACGTAAGGAACAGTAACTGTCACAGAGTGCATAACTTCTTTGAGGTTATTGGAAAGGCACAGCTAGGGTAAGTTCTACATGTTTTGTCTTAAATTTGGAGGTTAACTACTGAGTGTTTTTTAAAGCAGTGAAATTTTAATCCATTGCAAAAAACTGTTTTGTTGACAAGTTAATTAAGTTATTGTAAAAGTTATTGGTATTATACTGGGGATGTTATGACAAGGAAGTTAATTGGCAGTGCTCTTCAGTTTAAAATAACTGACATTCTTTGTAAGTTAACAAAGTCAAATATTCTTGAATGAATAATAAAACTATTAATTATGATATAATATCTTCTGGTCATTTGTATATATGTTGAATGAATGTGTATGTATTAAATTGTTTCTACATCTGTTTAAGCCGATTGACTTTTTTAAAAAAATAAGCTGTATTTTGAGTAAAATAAAATATGAGGAATAATTCTCGAGATAAGAGTAATGTATGTTACGAATGTTTACTTGAAATAATCTTTTTAAATATACATCTTATAAAAGTGGAAGTTTCTATTAAAAAACTTGCTATGTTTTATTCTCTTTGAACCAAGTCAAATATTTTAACAGGTTAGATTTTAAATGGAAGTTAATAAAACATGTAAAAAAAAACCCTAAATAATATTTACTCAAAATTTATGTCTACCTATATGAAGAGTCTGGAATTCAAAACTAAGAATCTCCATGTTTTAATAACTGTTGGAAAAATATATCTTATATTGTCTTATTAATAGAATTAATTTAAAATTTAAAGACTCATTTTAATTATAATAATAGATAAATAATATTAGTTCCTTTTTCCTTTAAAATTTTTCAAAAGCATAGATTTCACCACGTTGAAATCTAACAAAGATTTAAAAGACTACTTTTTATTATGTACATTTTATGTATATGCTTCTATGGCATTCATAGTTTATTGCTAATTCAAAGCTGCACTGAAGAGTGAAAATGTTAAAATCTTAGAATATCAAAATTCTATTCATTTTTAAAAAGAATCAGTTATAAGATAGTGTATCTTTTTCTCCAGTAATTTAAACATGATTGCATTACCTATATATAAGAATAAACACAAGACCTATGGATATAACTGGAATTCAAGATAAAAATATTGATACTTTCTATTCATGAGTAATCTTGTCTCATATTTGATTGGTTTTCTTACTTTAATTCAAATACGATTTTAATATAAATTTAAATAATCTTTTTGGGACATAACTAAGGAAGCCATTTATTCATTGAATTTTTATTTTTATATAACATATAATGTTATATGTAATGTTCTTTAAAAATTAGTTTATATTCAATGCTCTTTAATTCAGAATACTGATTTGAAAGGCATTTTTGTTTTGACCAAATACCAGTCGAAGCAGAAAAGTAGTTGTTATTACTTATATCAGAGGCCTGAAGTTTCAAGGAAATAGCTTAGCCTAGTATTTTATTACTTGCCAGAGCATCATAAGGGATGCTTTGTTATCTCTTAGTAGTAATTACTGGCCTGTTGTAGCTGTTGGCAGATGCAAAAATAAGTACCTGGACCTCTGAAATTATTTGAATTACATTCAGGAAAATCTTTGTTTTAGATCTTTGCTACATGGGACTCAGATAACAGCTGCAATATGTTAAGGTATTTAAGAGTACACTCTAAAAGCACTTTTCTTTGTCCTCTTCGTAGGAATTTTGGGTTGATTAGTGCTTATAAAATATTTTGTTGAATTATGGTGACATAAAATTATAATGAACTTGATGGTCAAGCATAACTTTTAATAGTGTAGTCTATTTTAATAGGGTAGTCACTCTCTCACACCTCCCATTTGTTTTGCTGTTGTTTTTTTACTAATATTCTTATATTGTGTTCCTGATATGTTAAGTGCAAAGTTCCCTTGACATTTCAGCCTGAAACCTATAATTGGTTTCATTACATGAGAAAAGATATTTTTCAAAGCATTTATTATTCAGTCGCTAATATTACATGATTAAAAAATTGAAGAACAAATCTTAGGTATCTTAGAATTCACATTTTCCAGAGTCGGCTTTTTTAAAAAAAAAATTTAGATTTGATTTTTAATAGCTTAAGAGTGTTCTTAAAAAATTAGAACGCTTTAGAACAATACTAAATTGAATAGCCTTTAGTACAACTATTGCTTCAGTATTTGAAGAATATTGAGAATTTTATAGATTATGTACACTAATAATCTCATTCTCTCTATTGCCTGTTAAATCTGGGAAAATCAAGAACATTACCAAGAAAGTTACAATTAAATCACCACAATGTTAACGTTTAATTGAAAATAAATTAAAATATAAGCTTAATTTTTTAGCTTACTTTATTAAAATTGATTTTGTCTGTTTATGAAGAATAAATCAACTCCTGTGTATTTGTAAAATTGCTATTTACTGATTTTTTTAAATAGTTTTTTTTTTTAAGATTTTATTTATTTATTTGATAGAGACCACAAGTACCACAGAGGCAGGCAGAGAGAGAGGAAAAAGCAGGCTCCCTGCTGAGTAGAGAGCCCGATGCGGGTCTCTATTCCAGGACCCTGGGATCATGACCTGAGCCGAAGGGAGAGGCTTTAACCCACAGAGCCACCCAGGCGCCCCTTTTCTGATGTTTTTATGTTTAAAACTTCTTTGTGTTTTGTGTATTGCTTTATAATATTTTTGGTATTTCCTCTGATAGAATGTTTTCATCCTTAATAATTTGATATTCATTTCTGAATTGATGGCTGAGGGTCTCATTTCTTTTTTAAAAAAATCACATTTTTATTCATTTGACTTCCCAAGTAAATGCTG